>NW_013563851.1:6279-28023 GCF_000499605.1 Eimeria maxima | reverse complement strand
TATATATATATATATATATATATATATATGTTTCTATTCCGGCGTGAATGCAGCTGTTTAACCCGGCTTACGGGATGTTTACTGTGGATGAGGAAAGCAGCAGTTGTTGGTTTTCGTCGAATATGATGGCTGGCGTTGTGCCCTTTGAGTTAATCGGAATCATTTGTGGACTTGCAATTCATAATGCAGTTTTGATGCCTGTTAACTTCCCACTGTTGCTGTTTAAGAAGCTTCTTGAATGGCCTGCCAATACGCTCCAAGACCTCTTCAGCCTACACCCACAAGTTGCAAGGTACTCGACCTCGCTTGCGGAGCTTCTAGCTTCATGTGGCTCTGGCTCCTTGCTCGAACGTGCTCCAATATATTGGTTTGCCTGCTCTTATAGCTATATATCTGCTTGTCTATATGTGCTTCTGTTGGTGTGTTCGTTCCCTTTATTTAATTGTTCGCACAGCTGTCAAGTTGTTCGTTTGCTGGTGCGTTTGTTGGGTGGCCAGTTGGTTGAGTGACTCTCCTGGTTGCTTGCCATTTCGCTTATTTGCTTGTATTTGTGTCTGCGTGTTCGCGAGTTTCTATAGTTCTTCAGCTCCTCAGTTGTGTGTCTGTCAGCTGATTTGACCAACGTTGTGTTCTGTTTTTTCTTTTTATGTTTGCTTCTTCTTTAGTGTGTTCGGTGCTTTGTTTGTTGCTTCATTTGTGCAGCATACACACTGCTTTTTTTGGCACCTTCGCATTTGTTTGCATGCCGTTTCTTCATATGCATCTAGGCGGATAAATGCATAACCCAGTCTTATGCATTGTCTACACATGAGCATATTTATTTATACACATTGGCTTACCTGGCTTGTTAGGCTGTATTTCGGTCCTGTGTTTACCAATTGAATGTTGCAAATAGATATTCACGCTGTGTGTCTACGTAGCATTTTGTGGACTGGCAATTGCCGGTGCCGCATCTGGTGTTGCAACAGCTTCAGTTGTTGTGTCCCCTGTAATGTTTTATCTGTCTTCACTGCTGCTGCTGTTGTTGTTGTTGCTGCTGCTACTGGTTCTGCTGCTGCTGCTACGGCTTCTGCTGCTGTTATTGTTCCTGCTGCCCTAATGCTGCTGTTGCTACTACTGGTGCTCCAGGTGTTTGGCGTATGTGTTGGAGGCTTCGGCTGAGGAGTTGGACGAAATGGCTTTGACGTTTTCTTATACGTCGAATGTCTTTGGAGAGTATAGAGATGTAGCCCTGGGAACGCACAGTCCCACCGAAGTTGTCAGCATAAACAACAGGTATAGGCGCTGCTGCTCTGGCCAATGCCATTGGCGCTACTAATTCTGCCCCATGCCCTAATGTTTCTGGAGTTGCTGCTGCTGGCAGAAAACCTACTGCAAGTGCTGATATCGGTGCTTTTTGCTGCTGTTGATGGTAATATTTCTACTGGCGATGAGCCCACTTCCTAATGGTGCCGGTTCATTTGCTGCTGGACAACGGGAGGTCGCTCCTTCTGCGCTGGTGCAGCGTAGCAGCATAGCCCCCAACAATTTTGCTGACTGTCTTCACTACGTAAAGCTGTGTGAAATACACATGCATATCCATAGTGAATATTTCATTGCGTGGAGGGTTTTGCCTTTGTTGGAAGAACTGTTCCTGTTGGGTTTTTTGCAGAACGGAGTACGTTGAGGCGTATATACATCATGTACTGTCTGCCGCACCGGCTTCACAGTTCGCTGCGTTCAAACGAGGCTTTTTCCGTTGTCTTGACAGCAACACTCTATCGTTGCTGCTGCCACAGGAGCTCCAGCTGCTGCTACTAGGATCGCAGCAGGAAATTAGCCTTGCAGTCCTGCAAAAAGTAATGCTAACCCTAAACCCATAGCCCTTAGCCCTAAACCCCTGATTCTAAACACCAAACTGTAGACCCCCAATTGTACACACCAAGCCTTTCGACCATGATTTGTATGCCCTTGTTTTTCTGCCAAGTTTACTTGCAACGTAAGCAATACGGAATGCTTAAGGATTTAGCTATGTACGACATGGTGTCTACCTGTATATATCTATATAAATATATACACGTAGGGGTTTGGGTATCGGTAGAACCGCTAGGCGGCGGAAGGAGTTGCAACAGGAAAGAGATGCTGCGGGTGGGTGAGACAGGCGACGCGGTATCAAGACGGCTACTCAGAAGACTCCCTGGCTATTCGCAGGCTCTGGGCAATCCTTAGCAACTTCACCGACAAACAAAAAAGACAATTTCTCATGTTTGTTACAGGTATATACCGAAATAAATATGTTTATATATATATATATATATATATATATATATATATATATATTGCTGGTTGCTTTATATCTTGCTGTTGTGATGGGATTTGCTGCTTGTCGCTGCTTCTCCGCGGGTTTAATTGTGTTTTTCCGTTGCTGCTTCTTTTGGGCGATCTGTTCGTAGGGTCAGACCGCCTGCCTGTTGGGGGAGCTCAGGCCCTGCGCCTCACAATTGGCCGTCACGGCTTCGACACGGATCGGTAGGTGGAAAGTTAAGTGTAAAGCTTAACTTTCCTGTTTGTGTGGATTGCGTACCTCTAACCATTATTATAAATATTATTATTTTTGAGCTTTTTTTAATGTATACTTCGGGCGTCTGAAATGTTCCGTCGAAGCTGTGAAACTAATTGGAGTCTAATGGAGTCTAATTAGTTTCACAGCTTCGACACTTAGGGCAAACACGCACAAATTCAACCAGGCCAATTCTTTAGGCGCATTCGAACAAATACAATATTTCTCTTGTTTACAGTACGGCATATATAACATGCATGCGGTTATTGATTCACGCATTTGCATATCCCCCTGTCTTTCACATTAAAGCCCCATGCTGCTCCTATCAGTGGCACTTCAGATTTAGTGGGGTTTGTTGCTGTACCGCCTGGTGTCATGTTGATTGCTTTGTTGTTTCTTTTGTTGACGGTTTTGCTGTTTGCTGTTCTGTCCAGCCTTCCAACGTCTCACACCTGCTTCAACTTCCTGCTGCTCCCAGATTACAGCAGCCAGGAGAAAATGCAAAGGCTGCTGCTAATTGCCATTCAGAATTGCCGTGGATTCGGCCTTAGGTAGGCAGGCATTGCAAGAGCAGCAACTGCGGATGTAGTGCGACAGATCAAATCAAGCCCTTCAGCGACAGCTGAAGGAGCAGGAGAGCACGCAGCAGCAGCAGCAGCAGCATGCGCAGTTGACTTAACCGAACCGGTTTATCGTTCATGTCTTAAGGCCAGAAAGAAGGCCAAACGCCGTTAGTCGTAAAGTCGGCTGTTTACTGCACAAAATCAAAGCCATATTGTAAGACATTATATCACCTCAACATAAAAGGAGCAACAACATCTAAATAGCAAACCAACAACTAGAAAACGTATGAACAAAGTAGCATAGTATCAACCATAGCAATGCGGCAAATTCCCAGTGAGGGGATGTTAGAGAAATAAGAATAACAATTGAAAGAAAAGTAGTATCTTTGACGGTTTCAATCAGTACTGCTGCGGCATCAGTAGAAACCATAATGGCTGCATTAGCCGAAAAAGCACTGCAGCAGCAGCTGCTCCAGCTCCTCCAGCCACTGCAGCAAAAGAGACACATATCCTTCATTTGCTGCTAGGGGTACTATTCTGATGGCATAAAGCTCCTGCCAATCAACGTAAAGCAGCACTGCAGGAAAACGCTGCAGCACGAGCAGCACACACGTACAGTAGGCGTTGTAGTAGCACCAGCAGCAAACTCTACTGCTGGCAGCCCCTTTTGAGGCGTTTCAGGGGCTCTAGTTCCCAAAGGCAAACACAAGCACTTCCCCCAGCTGCAGCAGCAGCTGCTGCTGCAGCAGCTGCTGCTGATTCGCCTGGGCGCACTGTCCGCCTCTCCTCCCATTCAACAAGCACCCCACCCCACATGCCAGCTGCTGAGGGCTCGATTCTGCGGATGATGCCTGATAGCCTTTGTTGCTGTTGCTGCTGCTGCTGCTGTTGCAGCCCTATATCCAGCGGTGCAAGCCCAAGGCCGCGTGGAATGGGTGGCAGCGGGACGGCAGCAGCAGCAGCAGCAGCAGCAGCAGCACCGGCACAGCCGAGCTGCACGCGGAAGCGCATGCCTGAGGCCCAGCCTAACTCCAGCGCCTGCAGCACTTTGCTGCAGCGAACAACGAAACTGCGGCATTTCTGCAGCAGCGGAATACTCAACACCACAAATCGCAGCTTTTGTTGTTGCCCCCTTGCAGCAATCGGCAGTCCATATAATTCTTCTGCTGCTGCTGTTTCTGCTGGTGCTGCTGGTGAACCAGAAACTTCGTCGTTGCCAGATGAATGCAAACAACCGTCTGCGGCGCCCCCGCTATCTGCCTGCTGCTGCTGTTGCTGCGTGTCTCCCGTTGTTGCTGATTTGCTGCTGCTGCTCCCCGGGAGCACTTTCCCCAGTCTTGAGGAATGGCGCGTTACGCGGCCTTCGTTGGCAGTTGCAGCAGCAGCAAGAACCTCTAAGCCCTCAACAACAGCATCTGCTGCTGCTGCGTTCCTTCTACGGCACAGCATTGCACACAGCAGGCCGCAACACCAAGCTCAACTGCAGGATCACAAGGCACTACTGCGGCAACGGTAAACAGGCAGTAAAAGCAACAGCAGTAGCAACCCTCCGCAACTTCCACATACCCCAGCCAGGCCATCATCATCACTTGGAGCACAACAACAACAACAGCAGCAGCAGTTGGACAACACCGGCAGAAGTGGCACCATACCTGGTGGCTACAGAACAAACAATTCGATAGTGAGGGCATAGAGATGCATCAAGAACACCGGCACCCATAGCGTCAGGCGCTTGCTGGGTGAGCTGCTGCTGCTGCTGGAGAAGCTGCTGTAGCTGCAGCTGCTGCTGAAGGTACACCTGGGCAGCAGCACCGCTCTTCTCTGCCAACCGCAGCGGATCGGCCTGTAGCAGAAAATCCTCAAATGCTTTTGAAACGAGGCCGTCAACCGCCTGCAGGTCAGTGCGGGTTTTGCCGCTACTGCTGCGCCAGGCAGCTGGAGTTGAAGACCCGGCTTGGGTGAACCCAGCTGGGGGAGTTGCGGCTGCTGGTGTAGCTGCAGCCCCCGATCCATCTGGACACTGCGACGCCTCAGGCTGCAGCGCCGACTGCTCTCCACCCGCTGGATCCGGAGCAGTTGCTGCAGCAGCCGGCACTGCGGGGGGAAGCAGATGCTGCTGGTGCTGGTGCTGCTGCTGCTGCGGTTGCGGGGGCTTCACAAGTCCTAAGACGACGGGATCTTCTTCAAGGGAAAAGGAAAAGAGGGAAGGGAGCAAACCGAAGTCTGCCGCCTCAGCGCAACCCCCTGGCATTGCCTGAAGCGCGTTGTGCTGCAACGCGGCAGCAGCAGCAGCAGCACTAGCAGCAGTGGGGGATCCAGCTGCTGCAGCCGCAGCTGCTGCTGCCGCAGCAGTTGCAGCTGCAGCCGACGCTAAGGGAGGCTGCACCTGGAGCGCTGGAGGCAGCAAACCTGAGAATCCCCCGAAAAACTCAATGGAGTGTACATGCAGCTCCTCAACCCAGCCTAAGGTCTCTGGTGCGTGCAGAGTGCAGCACGTCTGTGCGTAGTCGCAACCGCCCGCAGCTTGCTCCTGCAGCACAAACCACCTCCACGGCACAATGTGGCTCCTGCTGCTGCTGGTACTGCTGTGGCTGCGTTTGCGTATGCAGCAATGTAACAACAGCAAGGGTGCGTTTTCTGGCTCACTTGTCTCAAGGCCTCTACGAGTGCCGTCTGCCCTTTCCTGAAGAAAAAGAGTCGATCGCCCTCCCGAGGTATTTCTTGGCGCTGCTCATCAGAAGCCAGGAGCTGCTCGAAGGCATCTCTGAACAACAGCACCAGCAGCAGCAACACTGGTAGCAAATAGAACAGCGGCGGCAACTGAACAGCGCGAGCAGGAGCAGCAGCACAAGACGCAGCAGTTGCCGCCACTGCTGAAGTAGTTGCAGCATCAGCAGGAGCAACAGCAGCCGCAAGTGTAGCAGCATCTACAGCTACAGCAACAACAAAATTGGCCGCCGCCGCAAAAATTGGCAGGGTGTCAGAGGAGGCAGCAGGCCTTCCCGATATATTGCATGCACTCAATACCACCGCAGCCCAGTCCAGCAGCAGCACAAGCGACACCTGTTGCTTGCCACCGTGACCCGCCGACACCGGCTTGCTAGAGGCTGCTGCTGCTACCTGTCAAATGCTGCTGCTGCTGCCACAGCAGTTACCTGGGGATGGGGGCGTTCAGGTCCGTGAGCCGTTGGCAGCTGACGCCCGTTGCCTTCCACACATTCAGGTAGAGGCCCCATACATGCAGCAGATCAAGGCGGCGCCGCACCTCGTTCCACTGCTGCTCCTCAAATGAGTTGGTGCTGCTGCTGCTTGCTGCTGTTCGAGAGATGAACAGAGAGTCACACGTCGAATCCAGCAGATCCAGCACCGCCTGCTCGGCCCAGCCAAACCCGCAGCACATACACCGCAGCAGACTACCAAAGCGACTGGCTGCTGCTGCTTCCTCGGGATCCTCGCCAGCTGCTGCAGCTGCGGCGGCTGCCGCTGCGGCCTCCTCGCCAGCAGCAGCAGCAGCAGCAACTGCAGCATCAACACTCGCTCTCGAAACAGAACAAAGTCCAGCCACAGGGGGCATGGCGTCCGTCCCATCTGCTACGTTTCCACCAGCAGAAGCACCCTCAGTAGCACAAACAGCAGCATCATGAGCAGCACAGTCTGCCGCCGCTGGGGCAGCTTCCCCTTCTTTTTCTTTCCTGCTGCTGCACACAGTATCAGAAACACCAACGTGACCATCTGGTGCTTCCTTCGAGTTTCCCAATGCTTCGTCAGTCGTCTTGCTGCGGCGTTTCACCGTAAATGCTGCTTCCAAATCCTCATGCAGCAGCCTCGGATGTCGCCGCACTCCCTCTGGCCTTACTGCTGCTGTTGCTGTGTGTTGCTGCTGTGCGTCAGCAGCGGCAGGCCGCATAGCATCGGGCGGCAGGTCCTGCTCCTGCCCTGGGGTAGGCAAGAGGACAGGCAGCTGCACCGATAGCTGCTGCAGCTCCTGCTGCCAGATATGCCGTCTGTAGACCCAACTCGATGCATGCACACAACCTGCCGCCTCTGCGAGAGCCTCCACGTACAGCAGAAGCTGCACCAACACAGCCTGCAGCAACGGCAACAACACTAACAGCAGCAGCAGCGGCTGATGGTCTTGATGAACAACAATCCTATAAGCAGACGGCAAACCGGAGCCATGCAGAGGGAGCAGCAGCAAATAGAATAACACCAGGAACTGCGGGAGGTTCAAGCAAACAGCAACAGTCGGTGCAATAGCGACAGGAGCAGAGCAGCGACCATCGACGCGCCTAACAAACGTTCAGCAGCAGCAGCAGAAGGATGGCAAGAAGTAGCAACAACTGCAGCACCAGGCGTCGCAGCTACTGGCGTTGCTGGTGCTGCCGATTCCGTGTCCTCCTCACCAAGAAAAGAGTCTGTTCCATCCAGCAGCGGCGATGTTGCCTCTTCAGCTTTGCTGCTGCTGCTGTTGCTGCTGCTGCTGAAGGTAGCTGCTGCTGGGCGCACGAAGGCCCTTCGCCCCAGCACGGACTGCAGCACGTCGCAGCTTTTGCAAGCACAGTCAAAGCGCCAGAGAAAGCCATGCAAGGAGACATTTGATGCTGCTGCTGCTGCTGCTGCCAGAGGACAGGGTAGCAACGCGGCAGAAGGGAGGCATTAAGTGCATGCATCTGCTTGCAGGCCAACCAAACCGCAGCAGCAAGCGAAGAGGGAGGAATAACTGCAGCACCTGCGGCAGAGGAGACTGGCTGCTCCGCCTCCAGCTGCAGCAGCACAGAGACAGCACAAATAATATTCCGTCTACACGACACAGAAGTGATGCTAAAGCAGCAAACTAAAAGCACCGCAAACATCCACAAAAGGAGCATCTACAGCCCCAATAGAAGCCAATACAACGATGCGGCAAAGCCACATGAACAGCGCAGAGACGCAGCAGGAGCAGCGAACAGTGCAGCAGCAGCGAATACAGCTGTTACTGACCGTGTCGATGACGCGGCCTAGAGTGAGTTTGAGTCCCCTCTCTCTCTTCAACCCGGGAGACAAAGCCTCCCTGAGGCTACGCAGTGCAGCTAGATTAGGAGGCACGAAACAGCAGATGCTGCGCTGCTGTTGCTGCTGTTGCAGCAGCTGCAGGAAGGCAGCCAAGGACTCCACCCTCACAGGCCGCCGCCGTATCGGCCAAGCAGACAGCGCGCACGAGCTGAAGAGAGCAACTGCGTCTCCTGAAGGAGGGTACACCTTCAAACATCCCCCGCTGTTATTGCTACTGCTGCTCGCGCTGTTATTGCTGTTGCTGTTGCTGCCGCTGCTGCTGTTGCAGCCTTTTGCGTCAGGGTTGCTGCTGTAGGTGGTGGTCGTCGTGACGGTGGCGTCGTTGCAGGTGCTGTCACTGCTCCGCACGCTGGTGTTCCCTCCGCTGTAACCTGCCTCGCTTCCGGCGTTTCTACTGCTGCTGCTGCTGTCATCGCTGCTGAGGTTGCAGTCTGCGGAATGTTTGTGCCTCTCCAATGCTACGGGAAGTTCCGTGTCTGTTCTGGTGTCGCCGCAACAGCTAGCACTAATTGTATTTACAAACGCACCGGCAGAAGGTAGCGGTGCATCTGGTGCAGCTGCTGCTTCGGCAGTGGCAGCAGCCGCAGCAGCGGCTTTCTGTAGTAGCAACCGCAAGGGAGACGGGTGGCAGCAGGTCTCGACGTACACCCGAGACGCCTCGCCATTGGGCCCCATGCATGCACAATAACGATTGAGAAGCCGATCTTCTCCCAGAATCTCCGATCGCAGTACAAAACAACTTTGGAGCCTCTCCGCCTCGGCATTAGATACTCGGCCCATCGGCTTCCGCCGTTGGGAACGCCCGCTACCTCCTGCTGCTGCAGCTGCTGCAGCAGACGAATCCTCTGCACTCAACGCACACAGACACGACGCAGCAACTGCAGCTACAGCAGCAGCGGCACGCCCACCGGGTCGCATAACGCATATGCCCTGCCTCCGGTAACCTGTAGTGCAACCACAATGACGGCAGCCGCAGCTGTAGCTCATGATGCTGATGCAAAGACAGGCACCCCAACAAGCCACAGCATGAGCAAAGCAGCAACAGGTTGTGGAACACACCCGCGTCGTCCTTCACTCCCGATGCAGCAGCAGCCGGCAACTCCTTGCTTGCTGCCGTTGCTAATGTATCCCCATCTTCAGCTCCGGGTTTCTCCTCTGCATCCTGCGGATAATAGAAGGAGCACTAAGCCTCCAAAGTGGCTTTTTCAGTGCTGGAGCTACAAGCAAGGGGCAGCCACTATTTTGCTCTGCTTACCTTCTCTGTTTTGGCCTCCACAGCAGCAGCTGCAGCAGCTGCAGTAGTACAGTTAGGCGTCAGGTATTCGTCTTCAGCAGTGCCTGCTGCTGCTGCCTTAAGCCGCAGCACGTTAACCCGTGCATGGCCAAGGGCCTCCAGCTTCGCATCTATGGCGAACTTCCCCTGCCAGTTGTCTGAGACCAGCCGCTGCAGTTGCTGCAGCACGAAGCAGCGCAGCTCTCTAGGGAGCAGCCAGAAGCTGGTGCGTCTGCAGTGCAACCAAACACGCAACACCTACACAAATTCCATAACACCAACCGAATCAACTGGAGCAACTATCACGACACAGACGACAGAAAAACTGCACCTCTCGCTGCTACAGCACCTACGACACTTGCTGCAACAGCCAACGCTGCAGCAGCAGATGCAGCAGCAGTAGATACAGGTGATACCGCAGATACAGATGCAGCACCAAGAGCAACTAACGCAGGACAAGGGCAACGACGTATGCATCCCCATCCAGGTCATAGGGGAGCAGTAACAGCCTCAGGGGAAACAACAGTACCAATGAAAAAAGGCTACAGCAACAGCAACAAAACAAAGAGGCAAAAGCAGCAGCGGCAGCAAAGGCGGCGGCGGCAGCAGCAGCAGCGTGCCTCAATGCATTCAGGGCCAGGAGCAGTTTGTCCACAGCTGTCGCCTCCACACCACAAATATCGGAGCGGCTGGCGTCGTAGGCCCACTCCACAGCGGGGATGCCACCTGCTGCCGCTGCTGCTGCTGCTGCTGCCTGCTCTTCCTCTTCTTCACGCTCGCCATCAACGCTGCTGGTATCAGATGCATCATCGTCCCCTGCGACCTCTGCATGGCTGCTGTTGCTGTTGCTGTTGTTGTTGCTGCCGCTGTGGTTCGCGGCTAAGGGTTCCTCCATAGCAACTGTTGCTTCTGCTGTGGCTCCGCTTGTTGCTGCTTGTGTTCCCTCTTGCAGCACCCTCGGGACTTCTGGCGACACCACACCAACCCCACTACTCGCATCTGATGAAGGCTGAGCATCCGTTGATGCTCCCCCCGCTGCTCCGGCGGTTGCTGCTGGTTCCCCTGTTGCTGTTGCTACCCTTGCTGATATCGTCGCCTCTTCTCCTTGCGACTGCGTATCTTCAATGGCTTCGTGTGGAACGGGGGGCTCTGCTGCTGTTGCAGCAGCAGTGACCTCCCCCCCTGTTGCAGCGCACTCTGCAGTGGCTTCATCTGCTGTAGGACTTGTTGCACCAATTTTGTCTGCTGTTCTAGCAAGGGCATTGTCAGCGTCTGCTGCTGCAGCCCCTTCATCTTGCCTAGCAATGTTCTCATCGGAGGCGGCCGATTCCACGGCATCTTCTACTGTTAGCTGCTGTCCAGCCTCCTGCTTTTCATCTTGCTGCTGCTCCAGCTTCTGCTGTGGCTGCGGCTGGTGCTCCTGGTCAAGCTGCATAGGTTCCTTGTCTGCAGGAGGTTTTGTTCCCTCAGAGCTGAAAGACTCGTCAACAAGCTGCGCTGACTCTTCCCCTCCTGGTTGCTGCTGTTGCTGTTGCTTTTCCATGGGCACATCACTCTCCATCTCCTTGACGCACGCAGCAGCAGCAGCAGGCGGGTCAGGTGCAGCTGCTTCTGCAGCTCCAACAGGTGGGTGGACAATTGTCTGGTCGGGTTTAGGGGGGGCGATATATTTCCTAACAGGGCTGTACATACACTCGAACAGCAGCCGCTTCAGCAACAGCGGCGCTGTCAACGGGTCTAGCAGCCGCAGGTCTAAGGGGAGGCCATCCAGCGCACGCAGGGCCCTGGTCGGAAGCGTTAGCAGTTGCTGCTGGTCCTGCTGCTGCAGCAGCAACTGCTGCTGCAGCAGCTGTAAGTGGTCCTGAGGTGTCAAACGGCGCAGCTGATGCAGATGTGCCGGCCGCTCTCCAGCCATGCACTCATAAAAAGCAGCAGCCGCAGCAGCGCAAGCAGCTGGAGCAGCAGCGGACTTGCTAGGATCGCATGCACTGCTGTTGCCACTGCTGCTGCTGTCGTTCGATGTGGCTGGTAGCCCGCCCTCTGCAACAGGCCTCTGCGGCCTGCGCCGTTTTCTGAGGTTTGTCTGCTGCTGCTGCACCCCGAGACCTGCATCGATGCCTATCCAGAGGGCTGCAGAAACCTGAGACTCCTCTGGAGTCAGAGGCTCTGTTGCGGTTGCTGCGCTGCTGCTGCTCCTTGCTGCTGCTGCACGCGGCAGGGCATCGGACAGCTGAAGCACCCCCAGCTGCAACAGCCGCAGCAGCAGAGCATCCCCAAGGAAAAACGGCAGCTGCTCTGCGCAAGCTAACGACAGGTTCTGATCTTGAGCGGCTATCGCTGCTGCTGCAGCCGCTGCTTCTGCTGCTGCTGCTGCTTGTGCTGCTGCCTCCGCTGCTTCAGAATCACTATGCTCCCGAGAATCCTCATCATCCGATGAATATGGGGCTCCCTTCCTTCTCCACGCCTTTATCACCCCCGTCGACTTTGCTGCCGCTGCAGCCGCTGCCGCTGATGCTGTTGCTGTTGCTGCGGCTGTTTCGTTGCAGGATTCTGTGCCACTCTCCTCTCCTCCACTGACACTGGCACAGCGTGCTGCGGTTGCAGCTGCTGCTCGCCCTTCTCCTGCAGCTCCACCTGTTGCTGCAGCTGCTGGTGCTTCTGTTGCTGCTGTTTCTGTTGCTGCACCGGTCCTCTGGCTGCGCTCCGCTTCCCCCGCAGACTCAGGGACGTCAGGTTGCGGCCCATCCTGCTGCTCCTGCTGCTGCTCCTCTCGTTCCTGTTGCTGTTGTTGTTGCATACAATCAAGTTCTGGAAGTCCATAGATCCGCGCGCCAAGGAGTAATTCGTGCCTGTGCCGGCTGTGCGCTGCAGTGTGCTTAGTAGCAGCAGCAGCAGCTGCATCACCGGGCACCAACGGTGCAGGGCGCAATAATGCTGCCTCCAGGACATCGATGGAAGGCGGTAGCAACTGCAAATACTCGGCAAAGACCCTCATGAAATCCTGCAGCTCAAGCAGCTCCGGGTGCCTGTACAGCTGCAGCAACGAAAGTGGCAAAGGCCTCGTCTGGCACTGCGATCCATCCACACACACAAGCACAACATGGGTGCTTTTAGCATCACCAAAGAGGGCATGCCCCAGTAGGCACCAGAACAGCAGCAACAGCAGCAGCAACAGTGGAAGGAGCGGCAGGAGCAGCAGCGGCACGGAGGATACGACGGCACGCAGGAAACCCTTTGGTATACAACGGCCAACTGCAGCTGCCTATACAGCCGATGTGTACATACCGTCTTGTCCTCGAAGGGGTCAATCAACAATTCGTCTTTCGGTTCAACAGCCGCCTCCGCCTCATCAGCCTGCTGCTGCTGCTGTTGTTGTTGTTGCAGTTGCAACTGTGGCTGCACCTGCTGCTGCAGTTGGGCTGCTGCTTTGCGCGCGTTAAGTACTGCTGCTGCAGCATCTGCAGCGGGCTGCCCCTGCTGCGAGTCAACCTCCATTGGGCCTGGCGTAAAGCTGCCATGGCGTGGTGTTGCAGTAGCAACAGCAGCACCGGCACTACCTGCACCTGCAGCTGCCGCTCCTGTTGTTGTTTCCGGGTTCTGGCTGTCTCCACGCTGGCGCCTACAGCGCTTAGGGGGCCGCCCTAAGATAGGGGTTCCTCGAGTCCCCGCTGCTGCTTGTTGCTGCGTTAATGGCCCAAGTTGCATGTCTGCGTCCTGTGACAGCTGCTGTTGCTGCTGCAGCTGCAGTTGCTGCTGCAGCTGCTGCTGCATGTCTTGCTGTCTGCGCCCCACATCCTCTTGAAATGTGGATGGCTCTGGAGCGAGCAAATAGTTGAGAGGAGGGACGTATACATTTGCTTCTGCTGCCTTTTTCATCAGAGTTTGGCAGAAGGGGCCTAGCAGCAGACTGGTGCTGCTGCTGGTGCTATTGCTGCTGCTGTTGATTGTGGCTTCGAAGGAAGCAATCTGGGTAAGGAGAAAGCGCGCAATTGAGATAATGTACTCTTCTGTGCAACCTGCAACAGCAAACGCTGCCCCCCAGCAGCAGCGCGGACTCGTCGCCCCGTCCGCCAGCTGCAGCACGCCAGTGCCGTCAGGGTCTGCTAAGGACAGCAGCTGAAGCCCTCGGCCTTTCCGAGTAGGTAAAGCCGATATAAGCTTTGCCTGTGCAAACACCAAATTCGGATCCTGCTGCTGCAGCTGCTGCAGCTGCGACGCCGATGTCCAATCCTGTTGCTCCGTTTGCTGCAACGGCCGACCGCCACGCGAACCGCTGCGGCTACCACCACGACCTGTGCTGCTCCTTGCTGGAGATGTTGGCTGTTCTTGCTGCTGCTGCTGCTGCTGCTGCTGTTGATCCTGCTGCTGAGGGCTTTCTGGCATGTCATCATCATGCTGCGACGAAGTTGTAGTTGCAGCAGCAGCAACAGCAACAGCCGCAGTCTCTGTGGGCCCATCTGTGGGTGCGTCTGATGATGCGGTGAGTGGGAGCTGTGTCTGCTGCTGCAGTCCATTCTGCTGTTGCTGCTCTTGTTGCTGTTGTTGCTGTTGCTCTTGTTGTTGCTGCTGCTGCTGGACCCTAAGTTTCGCATTTTCTGCTGCTGTGAGGAGAGCACACAGTTCTTCATACGTGGTGTTGGGCTGTAAGTGCAGCTGAGGCACGACGCGAGCAGCAACTTCAAACCGCCTTTTAAAAGAAGCAAAAAGAGAAACATAGCGACCTGCGGGCCTCTCTAAGCGGTAGCAGCGGCCAGACGTGCTGCTACACCACAACGCGGGGATGCTATCGGGGCTGCAGCCGTAGCTTATTCGCCTGAAGATAGCAGCAACAGCAGTAGAAGTAGGATCAGCAGCAGTAGCACCAGCAGCAGTCAGCTGCAACAACGACAGCGGATACACACTAAGGGAAGACACACCAATGACCAGCAGCAACAAGAGCAGCAACAACAGGAACAGCAGAGGCAACTCACCATTCGCGCAGGTCGATTCGAACAGAAAATGCCTTTAGACTTTTCGCCAGTTTCATAGGACAGGAGGGCAAGACAGCAGCAGCAGCAGCAGCAGCTGCTGCTGCTGCTGCTTTCTCTGCTTGGGCGTCAGCACTACCGCCACCTACACTGTTATCTTCTGAAACCCCTAACGACCCCTGTTGTTGCTGCTGCTGCTGGGGCACTCCCGTAGAGGGTGGTCCGCCAAAGGCGCTGGAGCTGCTGTCCAACTGCTGCTGCTGTTGCTGCTGCTGCTGGGCTCTGAACCCCTTGCGGCCTTTAGTGTTCTGCTGCTGCTGCTTGCTGCTCCGCGCAAAGAGCTGCGGATACACCTCAGCAACCACAGGATGGCCGCAGGCAATCAACGCCTGCGGCGAATGCACGAGGGCGACATTGACGAGCTTCGCATACAGCACAACCTCCCCCGGCTCTTCCTGGTCCTGCAGCATGCAGCAGCAGCAACAGCAGCAAAAGGAGCACAGCACAAATAGCAGCACCAATAGCAGCAGCAGCTCCCGGAAACACCAACTAGCACCAGGAGCATGACCACCTATAGCAGCAGCAGCAGATGGACTAAATCTGCAGGAGAACTCGCAGCAGCATTACCACAATCAGCCCTATTATCTGCAGCATCGACAGCAACAGTAGAAGCAGCAGGAGCAACAGCAGCAGCAGCAAGCCTACGAGTGCGTCTGGGGGCAGCAGGCGTTCTGCTGTTTTGTTATACAGAAGGAAATCTGCTGCGTAGCCACACCAGCTGCCGTCTGCTGCTGGCCATAAGTAAGAAAGCGGCACTGCAGCCTCTGCTGCATGACTCTCACCATACTTTGCCCACTGCAAATTGCTGCTGCTGCTGCCGCTACTGCTGCTGCTGCTGCTGCTGATCGTGGTAGGCGAGGAGGAGGAAGCTCCAGCTGCCATTGCTGCTGCTGCGCCTAAACCCCCCAGCACGCTGCTCGATTCCCCATTGTCGTCTTCTGCACGAGCAGCAGCCAACGGAGGAGTATCAGAAGCTGCTGCAGCGGCTGCAGCAGCTGCTGCTGGTGTTGGTGCTTCTGCTGCTGCTGTTGCCCCTTCTTTTGTGGCTGCTGCTTCGAGTGTTGCTGCTGCTGCTGGTGGAGGTGCAGCCCCAGAGTCCGCTGTTGTTAATTCCCTCTTCATCGTGGGTACAGTAGAAGACGCAGCAACAGTTTCTCCCCCTCCTTCGGAGGAGGCAGCAGCAGCAGCAGCAGCAGCAGGAAGTGCAGCAGCTACTGCTGCTGGCGCTTCAACTGTTCCTTCTGCTGCTTCATCTGCTGATTGGGGGGCTCCCTGTGGGAAGCAATCCAGCGGTTGCTCCTCCTCCTGCTGCTGTTGCTGCTGCTGCTGCATCTGCAGCAGCAACTGTTGCTGCAGTGTCTCGTTCAGAGTCTCGTTTGCTGGCTGCTCCTCCATCTGCTGCTCCTG
The DNA here is from genome assembly GCF_000499605.1 of Eimeria maxima. Lineage (NCBI taxonomy): Eukaryota > Apicomplexa > Conoidasida > Eucoccidiorida > Eimeriidae > Eimeria > Eimeria maxima. The sequence goes on along the minus strand of NW_013563851.1, from coordinate 12,162 downwards.
TTGATGCTGCTGCACCGACGTCTCCTGCTGCTCCATCTGCTGTTGCTGCTGCGGCATATGCTGTTGATGCCGCTGTACCTGCTGCTGCTGAACCTGCTCAGGATGCTGGTCACCCAGCTGCTTGTGTTGCTGCTGCTTGTGCTGCTGCATCTGTTTCTCTGTGGCCAGATGCGTCTGCTGCGAAGCCTGTTGCTGCAGCTGCTGCTGCAACTGTTGCTGCAGCTGTTCCTGCAACTGTTGCTGCACCTGCTGTTGCAGCTGCAACTGCTGCGTGAGATGCTGATGCTCCAGTGCTGAAGGAAATGCAGCACTCAGCTCTTCGCTCTGCTGCTGCTGTAGCACCTGCTGCTGCTGCTTCTGTTGCTGCTGCGTCTGCAAGAGCAGCTGCCTCTGCAGGCGTAGTAGCAATTGCTGCTGAATTTGGTTATCAGCGCTTGCTTGCTGCTCCTTTGTTTGTTGCTGCTCCTGCAACTGCTGCAGCAGTTGTTGCTGCTGTTGATGGTTTTCCAATGCTTGCTGTAGCAACTGCTGCTGCGGTAGCTGCTGCTGCAACTGCTGCTGCGCGGGAATTTGCTGAAGGAGCTGCTGCTGGCGCAATAGAAGCTGCTGCTGCTTCAACAGCTGCTGCTGCAGCAGTTGCTGTTTCAGTAACTGCTGTTCCAGTAACTCATCTCCGCTGGCCTCTGCTGTGTCAATCTCGAGAGGCTGCCCTTGCTGCTGCTGCTGCTGTTGCGGCTGTTCCTGTTGCTGCTGCTGTCTCTGAGCAGAGGCCTCTGAATTCATTGAAGGAGGTGCAGCACCAGCAGAAGCTGGTTCTGCTGCTGTTTCCTCCTGGCCTCCAGCAGATACAGCGGGCTGATGCTGCCCAACCACGGGTGGAAGAGACGCAGCAGCCGCAGCAGCAGCAGCATCAGCAACAACAGGGGCAGAGTCGCCACCAGCAGACTCCATCCCCCTCGGCTTCAAACAAAGAAGAGCATGCAGTGGTGGCCATGCCAGCAACTCGTCTCAACGCAGCCCTGCTACTGCTACTGCTGCTGCTGCTAATGCCAGTGCAGCAACTGCTGCTGCTGTTGCTGCTGCTGTTGCATGCAGCCGCTGCACTAGTTGCAGCACTAAGAAGTTAGTAAGCCTGCCACAAAGTAGCAAAATGGCTTTCTAGCGCATGCGGTGGCATGGTTCGATAGCACCGAAGAAAAGAAGAGCAGTAGCTACGCCTGCGGTGTACATACGCCTCAGAGGTGCAAGCGCAACAATAGAAAGCACGCATATGCGCCCTAACGAGTCCTTGTAAACACCAGCTGCCCGTCTTGCCGCTGCAGCAGCTGCTGCTGCAGCGGCGAAAAGTCGATGCTTCCCTGAGTGCCGCAGCGGGAGCGATGCTGCTGCTGCTGCTGCTGGTGCTGTTGCACCAGTTGCTGCCAAAGGTAGATGTATTGAGTCTCTTAGGAGGCGTATCCTTCAAGGCCTTCACGGGGCTGCTCTTGGCGCAGACTTGCAGCAGAGACAGGGCTGCTGTCGCCTGCCGCCCTCCTTTGCTCCTGCCGTTTGGCGTGTATAGCCAGTTTTGCAGTTTACAGGCAGGTTTCAGGTGTACAGACACCTTAAACTGCTCAAAAGATTGCTGCTGCTCGTCGCATATCGAAGTGGGGGTTGCAGGGTATCGTCAGCTCTGCACAGATGAAAAGGGGCTGCTGTTCGGGTATCCTCCAACGAAACAAATGGAGAATATGAGTTCTTTTCGCTACTTCTTTGTTTTTTTAATAGTTTTATTATATAGAACATTCATTTTTCCTAGTCTCCCTCCTTAAGGACGAGGAAGGCGCTCACCAGCTCCCCTGGTCCCTGTTGACACCCCACGAAATTGCCACACACCGGCGACAGGGGGGATCCGCATAACGGGAAACAGCAAATGATAAAAATTATTGAAAAATAGATGCAAAAAAGGAAGGCAAGAGACAGGAGAAGGCTCTCAAGTGCACGGGCCTCAGTCTTCGATCACTACAGGCATATGCCTCAGCCATACAAACATGAGCCATACAGGTATATCCTGCTGATGCTGGGGGTAAATAGCTGCAGACAGCTGCAAGCTGATAATGGCATTTACAGCTCGCTTTGACGACCCATTTGCAGCTAGCAGTAGCCAGGTGCCTACTCTCTACCTTGCTCACAATAGGGTGGATCATAAGATGTTGGAGACTTTTCTCCTTGCGTGCAGTCAAATCAGGCTGCCTAATAGGGGCAAATAAAGTGCTCAATAACTTTTCACACTGCATATGGGTGCAGCGAAAGTGGCTTGCGTGAGTTGGCAAAGCTTGTTGCCTCGCGTGCAAAATGCAGCGTGTGTCTCACCAGCCCGAGGTAACTGGGCTGCTGTGCAGAGGACCATTAGGGGCAGTAAGGAATATTTGTTATGTAGGGGAAATTGTATTCCAAGTGTCCTGGAGTTTGTGATGCTTCTCAGCTAGCACGCTCATTGCAAGGCATAACATGGGATGTTGGACCAGAGCAACTGCAGGGAGAGAGCCCCACTTGCGAAATTAAGATACCTTGTGTACACCAATTGGCAAATGAGACTGCGCTCTGCTAGGAGAAGCAAATCAACAGATATTATGATGTTCTTAAAATCTTTGTCGATTGGCAACTGCCACCTAGTTGTAGGGTTGCGAAGGGCCGGGAGACTCTACGCATCAAAATAAGCCCATCATCTGTTTTCCAATCTAACGGAAGTGTTTCCGTAATTGCAGCAGGCATGAAGAACAGTGACACAAAGATATGCCCAGCAGGAGATGGTGGGGCACTACAGGAGTTCACTGCTCATCTTTAATTCACCTTTGGTCTTAAAAATGCACCCGAAGCTTTACAATTTCCGCAAGGAAACTCTGTTTTGAAGCGGGAGGCACAAGGGTTTGGGCCATATTCAGTGTGCACTGAAACAATATGCCGTTGCACATCGAGAATGTGTAAGCCTTCTTCCATGCACTGCAACAAAAGCGTCTCTCGTCGGGAGGAAGCGAACCAGAAATGGCACAAATTAGCAAGCCTAATCGAAAAAAGCTGCCGATAGAGTACTACATCGGGAGGTGCTAATCCTGGGTGAACGGAAGTCCAACGGTGAATTAGAATCAGGGCAGTTCAGACAGAAGAGGCAATCGATAGGTAGCTGGGCCATAAAGAGGAAACTATTGGACGACAGAATTGCCTTACTAATATAATAAGGTATGTACGTATAAAAATTTCTTGGAACCTCAAATCCGCCACTACAGGTGGAAATAAATGTGGCCGGATTGAATATAACCCGGATACGGAGCCAGTGGATATCATGGCTGCCAGTGCCAGCGCCATCCAACAAGAATAAGAATCTACATGAGGAAAGAGAGATTGCATTAGCTATTTGTGCAGAAAGCAGCTGTAATTGCGAGTGTGGGGACCACTACAATACAAGTGGGCACGTTGGCCTACATCATAACCATTCCACAACTGCGGAGACGTCATTAGATCATTAAGGTTGGTTCTCTAAAACGGTCGTGAGAATCGCTGAAGTATCCGGCAACTGTTCACAAAACAACGGGAACATTTATTGCGTGACAGAGCGAGACGAATATCGACTTGCGGAATCCACAAACAAGGAGACCACTACATCAATCCACTAGTATACAGAGGACCTGAGTTTATCAGGTTTGTTAATCAGTTCCTGTGGAACATCTACATGCTCTTCTTGAGTCAGGGAGAACAAGTGCGAGGCCCATTATGGGGGGTCATGTACATCGAGAAATCCTTCGTTGGCACCGCAACGCATGGACTTTTATCTTAGGATGCGTGATCTCCTCCCCGCTAAAAATTTTCCTGCTGTGTTCTACTCCCGTCCTTCTACAATTGCACATCTTGGTGCTGCTATCGACCAGCAAATCAATAGCGGGCCGGGAAGGCCGACTCCTGCCTCACGTGCAAACTGACTCTGGGTGTTGGCAATGATGCACTGTTCACACTGTATAGTTGGCCCAGTACGCAGTTTGGGCTGCCAGTTGCGAGACTCAGCAGGGAGAGTAATTAAGGACGAGGAAGCTGCAGGAGCCATTCGCCTCTCTAACCTTTGTGATTCTGGGTCCTGCCCTCCCCGATGATAACCTTTGCCCCCCTTTCTGCAGAGGCCCCTTGCCAAGGGGGTGGAGAGGGGAAATGTCTATCTGACCCCTGTACACTTATGCCTAATTCTTCCTTATCTGGTTGGTTGGAGGAGACTTGTGTTACACCAATTGTGCCAGATACAGTAAAGTGCTTGGGATCTCTGGGTGTGGGGCTGCCCGTGTACGAGAACAACGGCATGCGGCGGCGTTGAAATTCTCGCCAGGCGCTCTTCCCCACACTTCGATCCCCAGGCTGGTTGACCTCCGTGCCAATAATTTCTGATTACTAATGCAGAGGTAGAGCTAAGTATATCTTAGTTTATCTAATGCAGGCCACGTCGATCGTTACACAGAGAGGAGGCAAACAGCAGAGGAGGACAGCCAGCGTCTCATTGAAAATAAAGACAATTTATGCTATAAGAAGTAGGAGATAAAAAAGACAACATTTATAAGGAAATAAAATGCAACAGAAGGTTTCCTTTTTGCCTTTTTTCTTTGCACTGTTTAATTTTTTAGGCTATATGCATTACACACTGGTATTATTTTGCGACAAGTTTATAGTGTATAGAAGATATTTTTTTAATTTATAAATAGATAAATATTTTATGTACATATAAACGAATTATCTTCTTGTAGGAAAAAAAAAAACAGCAAAGTAGCTGTTAATCGACCTCTTCGCTCGTGTTGCTGCTGGCTTGCACGACTGCAACAACAGACATGTAAATAAGAGGCTTGTAAGTTAATAAGAGTAATTTTCTGAGTTTAAAAAGATATAAAATGCAATTAAAGTTTATTTAAATAGAGATATAAAGGGCTCGGGTGTATAGGCAGCTAGTTTTCTTCGTGGGCCAGGTTAGTCCATTGCTATGCCCGTTGTAAGGGAAGGGGGTGTATGTGTAGTGTATATAGATGGAAGATGGATAGTTTTATATGAATTAGTATTAATTTAAATGGCTAAAACAAGAAAAATAATTATTTCCTTATGTCATCTGTTAGCACTGCATTGTGTGCGCCGTCAGCAGCAGCAGCAGCAGCAGAGCGCAGCGGCGGTGGCTGTGTCGGCTGCAGCGGCTGCAGCAGGTGTCATAGAGGTATATTTTTTGCGTATTTTGTTTGTAGCTGCATAAAAAAGTGCTAAAAGTGTATTTTCGTGTTATTATTTGGCATAAAGGAGTTGCTGCAGCAATAAACTCTTATTTTTTGCTGCCTCTATACATAGCAGCAGCAGCTGTAGTATACTGTACTGTATATGCACCATGCGGTCGGGCTGCACAGCAGCAAGGCAGCAAGCAGCGCAACCTTTGTATTGTTTTTCTATACGATAGTTTTATATAATTAAATAAAATAATTAAATTAATGATAAAAAACAAGAAAAAAAACAAAAAAAAACGGCAGTCTGTGCTCCCCATCAAGCGCCGTGCAGCAGCTACTGCATCATCATCATCTACTGCGCCTGAGCCTAGTAAGTACTATAGCAGCAGCAGCAGCAGCAGCAGCGGCAGCAGCAGCAGCAGCAACACCTGTCGTGGTGTGTGTGCTACCGCTACCGCTACCGCTACCTCTCTACCTCTACCGGTGTTGCTGCTGCTGCTGCCGTTACTGCCGCTGCTGCTGCTGCTGCTGCTGCTGCTGCTGCTGTCATCAAGGGTCTGCTGCGTGTCTGTGTGTATGTGTGTGTTTATGTGTGTGTGTGTCCCTCTTAGGTCTTCCTCTGCTGCTATAATAAATAATTTTTTTTTTTTTTTTTTTTTTTTTA
>NW_013563851.1:0-6179 GCF_000499605.1 Eimeria maxima | reverse complement strand
AATAAATAATTTTTTTTTTTTTTTTTTTTTTCTTGCTGCTAATTAAGGAAAGAATAGCAGCAATATAATAAAAGTATTTCTTTTTCTTTATTCTTTATTTATATTTATCTCTCTTTTACCTCCCTATACACCGCAGATATACACACACATATATACACACACATATACACACACACACACACACGCAGACATACTTGCGGGGTGCTGCTGCATGCATTCTTAGCAGCAGCAGCAAACTGCAGCAGCAGCAGCAAACTTCTTTTCTTCTATTAAGATATACTTTTCCGTTTATCTATTTATCTATTTGTCCGTCTCCGCCTTCTTATCTGTATTTCTCTTCGTTACCCACAGCAGCAGCAGCAGCAGCAGCAGCAGCAGCAGCAGCTGGGGTCACTTGCAAGTGTTTACCGTAACTGGTCAACACTTCCGATTCCGCAGCATAAGCAGCAGACGTCCAACAGATCTGCAGCAACAGCAGCAGCAGCAACAGCAGCAGCAGCAGTAGCAACGGCAGCAGCAGCAACTGCAGCAGCAGCAGCAGCAGCAGCAGCAAGAAAACTAGCAGCTGCTAAGCGCATTCAGCAGCAACGCACCTAAGCTGCAGCCCGTCTCCAGTGCTTGCAGCAAAAAGCTTACGACGCTGCCGCAGCAGCAACAGCAGCAACAGTAGCAACAGTAGCAACAGTAGCAGCAGTAGCAGCAGCAGCAGCAGCAGCAGCAGTAGCAGCAGACCGACTTCTTTCTTATTATTAACGCAGCAGCAAATAGCAGCAAACCCCTAGCTGGGCCGCCTGCTGCAGCAGCAAAGACACTGCAGACAGCAGCAACAGCAGCAACAGCACTCCGCTTTCTGCAGCGCTTCGTGCTGCATTCGTCGAGGCACCATCCAGGTGCAACTGTCTTGGCAGCAGCAGCAGCAGTAGAAGTAGCAGCAGCAGCAGCAGCAGCAGCTGCTGCTGCTGCAGCACCGCATAGGCGTGTACTACCGCAGCGTTTCAAGCAGCAGCTTCCTTTGCTGCTGCTTAATCCGCAGCAACAGCAGCAGCAACAGAGCTGTTGTCATAGCTGCAGCAACAGCTGCTGCAGCATTAGCAGCAGCAACAGCAGCAGCAGCAGCAGCAGCAGCAGCAGCAGCAGCAGCAGCCTCTCCTTCGGGGAAAAAGCCGCTGCGCTCTTTTTCCGCTTTTACTCTCTGGCGCTCTCATAGCGGCGGGGAAAAATAATTTAAATAAATAAATAAATAAATAAATAAATAAATAAATATAAATTAAATAAATATAAATAAATAAAATAAATAAATAAAAATAAATAAAATAAATAAATAAATATATATCTGTCGTCGTCTTCTTCGTTTTGTTTCCTGCTGCTGATTGCTGTGCAGCAATCAGCAGCAGTAGCAGTAGCTAGCTGTTATTGCAGCAGCAGCAGCTGCAGCAGCAGCAGCAGCAGCAGCAGCAGCAACAGCAGCAACAGTGTTCCTTGAAGCGCCTGCAGCAAGGAAAAGCTTTCTGCAGGAGCAGCAGCAGGATCCGTAGCAACTGTAGCATCTGCAGCATTTTGTTGAATCTGCAGCAGCAGAAGCAGCAGCAGCAGCAGCAGCAGATTCAGCAACCGTGTCTGTTTTAGCTGCAGTAGTAGTAGTAGCAGCAGCAGCAGCAGCAGCAACATAAATATCAGCAGCAACAGTAGCAACAGCAGCATCTGCAGTAGCATTAAGATAGGCAAACTTAGCAGCAGCAGTTGCTGCAGCAGCTGCAGCAGCAGCAGCAGCAGCAGCAGCAGCAGCAGCAGCAGCAGTTTGTGTCTTTGCCTGTGCAAAGTTACAGGCTTCTTTATCTTTGTTTATATTTGTGCAGCAGCAAAATGCCACGGGCCTTTTGCTGCAGGTCCTGTGTTTATTATCCTTGAACAGCAGCAGCAACAGCAGCAGCAGCAGCAGCAGCAGCAGGAAAAGTAGTAGTAGCATCAGCACCAGCAGCATAAATATAACAGCAGCAGCATTTGCAGCATTTGCAGCAGCAGCAGCAGCAGCAGCAGCAGCAGCAGCAATGCAAACAGACATTCCGTTATTGAAGGCCATAGGGCCACCACCTGCTGAGCCGTGCAGCAGCAGCAGCAGCAGCAGTAGCACGAGCAGCAACAGCAGCAACAGCAGTAGCATAACTTGTTGCGATAACAACACCACCACCAACACCACCACCACCAACAACAACAACAGCAACAGCAACAACAGCAACAGCAACAGCAACAACAACAACAATAACAATAACAACAACAACAGCAGCAGCAGCAGCAGCAGCAGCAGCAGTTGTGGCGGTCGTCGTTGTTGCAGCAGCAGCAGCAGCAGCCGTCGTTTAACCCTTCCGATACCAAAGAGGAGAAATCCTCTTCGTTGCGAAGATGAATTGCAGCAGCAGCAGCAGCAGCAGCAGCAGCAGCAGCAGCAGCAGCAACATCTTCATCTGTTGCATCAGCAGCAGCATCAGCAGCATCAGCAGCAAGTACAGCAGCAGCAGCAGCAAGTACAGCAGCAGCGACTGGATAAATTATGTCGCCCTTTTTGTCTCTCTTCTCCTTCTCATTCATCAGAGGCGTCAACAGCAGACGAACTTGATGAACATCTACAGGTACCATCAGCAGCAGCTGCTGCAGCAGCAGCAGCTGCAGCAGGAATAACAGGTGCAACAGCAACAACAGCAGCAGGAGTAACAGGTACAACAAAAGGATTAGTAACAACAGGTGTATCATCAACAAGTACAACAACAACATTATCCTTAGCAACAACAACACCAACAACAAATGCAGCAGCAGCAGCAGCAAGTGCAGCAGCAAGTGCAGCAGCAGCAGCAGGAGGAGGAGGAGATAAATATGTAAATTTTTGCCAATTATTTTCTTTAGGAGATTTAATTGGTGTTGGATCCCAAAGCTTTGTATACAGGTGTTATTCTCTTATTCCTCCTCCTTCTCCTCCTTCTTCTCCTCCTCCTGCAGCAGCAGCAGCAGCAACAGCAGCAGCAGCAGCAGCAGCAACAGCAACACAAACAGCAGCAACAGGTATATCATCAGTACCTTTATCAATACAAGACAATATTACATACATCAATAGAACCACAATAAGCAGCAGCAGCAGCAGCAGCAGCAACAGCAGCAACAACAACAACAATAATAATAATAATAATAATATATATAATATACCATTATGTGTAAAACAAATAGTAGATGATAATAATATAAGAATAAAGAAGAAATTATATAAAAAATTAATAAAAATAAAACATAAACATTTAATTAAACATTTATATTTATATGATGATTATTTCTATGGTTTATGGATTGTTATGGAGTATCTATATGGTCCTGATTTATATAAATATATATTTAATTATAATTATAATTATAATTATAATTATATTAATAATAATTATAATTATATTAATAATTATATTAATAATAATAATAATTATATTAATAATTATAATTATATTAATAATTATATACATAATTATATAAGTAATTATAATTATATAGATAATAATATTCATAATAATACAGGTATAATACATCATAATATAGATAATAATAATATAAATAATAATAATAATATAAATATAAATATAAATAATAATATAAATAATAATAATATATATAATAATAATAAATTATTAGATATAAATAGTATAAAGAAAATATTTATACAATTGATGGAAGTTTTGCACTTTTTGCATCAACAAGGAATTGTACATAATGATATTAAATTAGAGAATATTGTATTAAAAAATATGCCTCCTCCTCCTCCTCCTCCTCCTCCTCCTCCTCCTGCTCCTGCTGCTGCTGCTGCTGCTGATGCTGCTGATGGTAGTAATACCACCACCACCACCAGCAGCAGCAGCAGCAGCAGCAGCAGCAGCAGCAAGAGTTGTATGTATGATATGTCTTCTTATGTAGATATTGCTCTTATTGATTTTGGATCTGCTGAGATCTTAGAGCCAATTAACCGCAGCAGCAGCAGCAGCAGCAGCAGCAGCAGCAGCAGCAGTAGTAGTAGTAGTAGGTGCAGCAAATGTTGTTGTTGCAATTGTTGCAGCAACAGCAGCAGCAGCAGCAGCAGCAGCAAGAGGAGCAGTCTTAATAGGTATAATGTTGGTACCTGCAGACCTGAGGCATCCCCAGCAGGAACAGCAATGTATATGTAAGAACATCTCTTCCTGCTGCTGCTGCTGCTGCTGCTGTTGCTGCTGCTGTTGTTATGTTGCTGGTGAATATTTATATATATACATAGGACTATCTGTTCTCTCATTCTCTTTGTATCATCATCTTCTTCTTCTTCTGCTGCTGCTGTTGCTGTTGCTGCTGCTGCTGCTGTTGCTGCTGCTGCTGCTGCTGCTGCTGCTGCTGCTGCTGCTGCAGGCCTCCTGAGGTATTTGTACAGAATTCAACTGGTGTAGAGGGAGATATATGGGCAGCAGCAATAGTTTTATGTTTGCTGCTGTCTGGTCATTCTCCCTTTGAGGGTACTAACATATTAAATCATATACGTAGCAGCAGCAGCAGCAGCAGCAGCAGCAGCAACAGCAATAGCAGCAATAGTTGCTGTTGTTGCTGTTGTTGTTGTAATAATAATAATAAATGCTGTAATTGCTGCTGTAATTGCAACAGCAGCAACAGCAGCAACTGCAGCAGGAAAAAAAGATCACCAATGAGTGGTCAACAAGGTGGTGCAGCAGCAGCAGCAGCAACAGCAGCAACAGAGAATAATAACACAGAAACAGCAGCAGCAACAACAGCAACAACAACAACAGAAGCAGCAGCAACAGCAGAAGCAGCAACAGCAGCAACAACAGCAGATGTATGTTGCTGCTGTATATGTCATGAGGGTTGTACAGGAGCAGAAGCAGCAGAGAAAGCTGCTGCTGCTGCTGCTGCAGCAACAGCAGCAGCAGAAGCAGCAGTAGCAGCAAGACTAGATGAAGTATTTGCTGCTGAGGAATGGAGAGAAGTACCAGCAGCAGCAAAAGAATTAATAAAAAATATGCTAAGAGTAGATGCAGCAACAAGACCAACAGCAGCAGATGTATTAAATAGTAAATGGCTAAATGAATAAATATATTCATTTATTTATTTATTTATTTATTTATATTATTTATTTATTTATTTATTTTATCTATTTTATTCTATTTATCTATTTTTTCCCCTATTTATTCATCTATCTATCTAGTAATATACATGAGCTGCCTATACACCCCAATTCATTCAGGTGTATAGGCACCTATGCTTAATTATATAATTTATTAATTTAATTAATTAATTTAATTAATTAATTTAATTAATTAATTTAATTAATTAATTTAATTAATTAATTTAATTAATTTAATTAATTAATTTAATTAATTAAATAATTATATACATAAACGTAGTTATATTACATTTATATACACTATATTTCCCCCTTCCCTTCCCCCCTTTCCCTCCCTCGGCATATACTGCAGCAACTGCGAAAGCTGCGACAGCAGCAGCAGCAGCAGCAGCAGCAGAAACAGCAGCAGCAGCAACAGCTGCAGCAGCAGGAAGCCGCTCCTCCTCCTCTGTGTTGTCTTCCTACTAAAATATTGTAGCAGCAGGAGCTTCAATGGATGCTGGTGCTGCTGCTGTTGCAGCAGCAGCAGCAGCAGCAGCAGCAACAGCACTAGCAGCAGCAACAGCAGCAATAACAGCAGCAGCAATAGAAGAAAGGAAGACATTAGAGGAGAACAGCAGCAAACTAAACATCTAACCAAACATCAACATCAGCATCAACATCAACATCCGCAGAAGCAGCAGCAGCAGCAGCAACAACAATAGCAGCAGCTGCAGCAGCAGCAGCAACAGCAGCAGCAGCAGCAGCAGCAGCATTGGCCTTTGGTGTCGCTGCAGCTGTCCGTACACTCCGTTGTTTGTCTCTAATGAATGAAGTTTTAGGAACGCGTGGTCTTGGAGCAGCAGCAGCAGCAGCAACAGCAGCAGCAGCAGCAGCAGCAACAGCAGCAGCAGCAGCAGCAGCGCTTTGGGCCTTAAGTATTTAAATGCATGCAGCAGCTGCTGCTGCTATAAATAAAAAGGCGACGAACTTCTTATTAAATAAATATAAATATAATAATAAATAATATTTATTTATTTATTTATATTTATTTATTTATTAAATA
>NW_013563850.1:79760-87781 GCF_000499605.1 Eimeria maxima | reverse complement strand
TATATATATATATATATATATATATATATGTGTACGTATATACGTATACGTATATATATGTAGGTATAATAGATGATATAGATCCCCGTTTCCTCTTCTTCTGCTCCTACGTCATCTTTATTACCATCACCTGCTGCTGCTGCTGCTGCTGCTGCTGCTGCTGCTGCTATTGCTGCTGCTGCTGCTATTGCTGCTGCTGCTGCTATTGCTGCTGCTATTGCTGCTGCTGCTGCTGCTGCTATTGCTGCTGCTGCTGCTGCAGCAGCAGCAAACTAAATAACCGCAATAGTAGTAGCACCTAAGGAAGTAAATAAGATAATTAATAATAAATATATTTTATTTTCTCTTCTTGCCCTAACCCTATAACATCAGCATCTGCTGCTGCTGCTGCTGCTGCTGCTGCTGCTGATGCAGCAGCAGCAGCAGCAGCAGCAAATAATAAACTAAATAACCGCCATAGTAGCAGCACCTAAAGAAGCAAAATAAGATCATTAATAATAGATCTTTTTTATTTGCTCTTCTTGCCCTAACTATACCACCACCTACAGCAGCAGCAGCAGCAGCAGCATGATTAGCTGCTGTTGCTGTTGCTGCTGTTGCTGTTGCTGCTGCTGCTGCAGCTGCTGCAGCAGCAGCAGCAAACTAAATAACAGCCATGGTAGCAGCACCTAAGTAGGTAAATAAGATAATTAATAATAGATCTTTTTTATTTTCTCTTATTGCCCTAACCCTATAACATCAGCATCTGCTGCTGCTGCTGCTGCTGCTGCTGCTGCTGCAGCTGCAGCTGCAGCAAACTAACTAAATAATAGCCATAGTAGCAGCACCCAAGGAAGTAAATAAGATCATTAATAATAAATCTTTTTTATTTTCTCTTCTTGCCCTCTGTAATTCGCTGGATAATATCTCCATTAGCCCTACATGTAAGAATACACCGGACCCTATACCTGTCAATACACCGCAGATCTGGGTGGGGCCCCAGGGGCCCCATGAGCCCCAGGGGCCCCATGGGCCCCATTGAGGAATAGGACCCCATACATGCACATTATTATTATCAGGAGGAGCAGCAGCAGCAGGAGCAGGAAGAACACAACTTGGTGGGGTTATACCACCTTCTTGGATACAACCATCTGCATGCATGCATGCATGCACAGATACACATATTTATTTATTTATTTATTTATTTAGTTTATTTAATTGTATTTATATCTATATTTATAATATATATAGAAACTTGCTAGTACTAGCAGCAGCAACAGCAACAGGCAACTGTCCTTCCTGCAACAGCAGCAGCAACAGCTGCAGCAGCCACAGCAACAGCAACAGCAGCAGCAGCAGCAGCAGCAGCAGCAGCAGCTTACCAATAGAAGCAGACCTCTGGAGGAGTAGACCAACAGCAACACCAATAGGAGCAGTTAATGCATAAAATAACATTTGTAATAGATACCAACTCTCCGATAGACCAGCTGCAGCACAGCAGCAGCAGCAGCAGCAGCAGCAGCAGCAGATGCAGCAGCAGCAGCAGCAGCATATGCAGCAGCAGCTGATGCAGTACCCTTTTCCCTCCATATAAATCTATTATTTATATGTCTTAATGAATCTTGCCTCTTCCCTAAACCCTAAACCCTAATAAACCCTAATAAACCCTAATAAACCCTAATAAACCCTAATAAACCCTAATAAACCCTAATAAACCATAATAAACCCTAATAAACCCTAATAAACCATAATAAACCCTAATAAACCCTAATAAACCCTTACCATGAAGAAGAGAACTACCAACAGCAAATGCCTCTAGGGTTTTATGTAATATAATAGCCAAGGCAACACCTCGAGGGTTTGCTGCTGCCCCTAATGATAAACCCTCAAGAACGGAGTGTACAGACAGCCCAGCTAGCAGCAGCAAACCAGCTAATGCAGATCTAGATGCCCCTTGTTGCTCCCCATTACATCGAGGGGCACCTCGGGGGCCCCGGGGAACCCGGGGGCCCCTTGAGGGGGCCCCACCAGAACGAGAGGATAATAATGATGTGCGAGGGGCCCCACGATAGGTACGGGGGGCCCCCCATAATGAACGACGGGGGGCCCCCCTACCCCATAATAGGGCCCTTAATATATTCATTAATAAAGGGGGGCCCCTGTACCCTGTCCTGTTATCTTCCTCTAATAAAGAATAGGGACATATTATGTGCTGCCCGTCTGCTGCACCGTTGCTGCTGCTGCTGCTGCTGCTGTTGTTGTTGTTGTTGTTGCTGTTGCTGTTGTTGTTGCTGTTGTTGCTGCAGCAACTCCTGCCGCCACTGCTGCTGCTGCTGCTGCTTATGTCCGATGGATATGCAGGACGTGCTGCAGCAGCAGCAGCACATGGGGACATCTCTCCTGCTGCTACTGCTGCTGCTGCTGCTGCTGCTGCTGCTTTCTTTCGCCCTTCATCACCACTACGAGCGCAGCAGCGCGTGCTGCAGCACGAAGGTGCTGCTGCTGCTGCTGCTGCTGCTGCTTCAGGAGCAGCAGCAGCAGCAGCAGCAGCAGCAGCAGGATGCAGGGGAGCGTCCCCTGCCTCTAAATCAACAGGAGACAAGTGCTTGGCCTTTTGCTGCACCGTCAGGCCCTTAGAGCAGCAGCAGCAGCTGCTGCTGCTGCTGCAGCAGCTGCTGCTGGTTCTCCCCTCAGGGGATGTTGCAGCAGCATCGTGTCTGCAGCTATCCCATCCGTTACCTTCTGCTGCTGCTGCTGCTGCTGCTGTTTCCCCTCCTGTTGTTGTTGCTGCTGCTGCTGCATGCACAGGCGAGAGAGGAGAAGCAGCAGCAGGAAACAACCGTCGCTCTTTGCTGCTGGATATTGAATCTGTAATTGATGCTGCTGCTGCATCTCCCTCGTGCTGCTGCTGCTGCTGCTGCAGCAGCAGCTGCTCAACAGCAGCCTCAAGAGCAGCAGACACGAGTAAACCTATTAAGCAGCAAAGAAAAGCTAAGTGATTCTGTGGCTCTCCTGCTGCTGCTGCTGCTGCTGTTGCTGCTGCTGCTGGTGTTGGTGTTGCTGCTGCTCCTGGTACGGTTGCTGATGGTGGTGCTGCTGCACCTGTTGTTGCAGCTGCTTCTCCTGCTGCTGCTGCTGCTGTTGCTGCCCCTTTATCTGGTTGCTGCCATGTAACACCTGCTAGCTGCTGCTCTGCTGCTGGCAGCAAGTGCAGCAGCGCAACAGCAGCAACAACTCCTGCTGTATACACCGTAGCAGCACGAACTAAGAAGGAAGGAGCACCGAAGCAGCAAGCAGTAGCAGCAGCACCATAGTTGCTGCTGCAGCAAGAGGGGAGGATAGCGCATCTATTGATGCTGCTTATGCTGCCACCGCTGCTGCTGCTGCTGCTGCTGCTGATTATACCCAAAGAAGAATCCTGCTGCTGCTGCTGCTGCTGCTGCTGCTGCTGCTGCTGCTGACGGCGACGCAGCAGCACGAACCCAGGTACAGCACCTAAGACAGATGCTAAGAAGATAAATACAGCAGCAATCGTCTTTGTACGTACACTGCAAATAATAACACCAAATAAACACATATACTTGCATGCATGCATGCATGCATGCATGCATGCAACCAGCAGCAGCAGCAGCAGCAGCAGCTATAGCAGCAGCAACGTAACAGCAACAGACGCTGCAGCAAAAGAAAAAAAAGAGCTACTACAGCAAAGCAATCGCCAGCAACCAAGAAGAAAGAAGCAACAGGAACGCAGTCTATAGCAGCAGCAGCAACAGCAGCAGCAACAGCAGCACCAGCAGCAGCAGAACTAACTCTCTATCATCATCTGCTTGCTGCCCTTCTTCGTATACTTCTCCCCATAGTGTCCCTTGTGTCTCTGTCTTAGGAGGCGCTGCTTCCTTATTATGTGCTGCTGCTGCTGGTGCTGCTGCTTCTGCTGCTGCTGCACCATGCAGCGTTGGCAGCAACAGCAGCAGCTGGAGCAGCAGCAGCAGCAGCAGCAACACAGTAGAAAATATCCTCTTTATAGACAGAAAATGGTGGGGTTGTAACACACCCCTATAATCCCCTCGTCGTGCCATAGGGGGAACCTTGCTGCATGCAGCAGCAAAAGGGTTTATTAATAAATAAATAAATAAATAAATAAAATAAATAAATAAATAAATATTAATATATATATAGATGTGCTGCGGCAGAGGGTGCCGCAGCACACCAAGGGTTTAGGGTTTAGGGTTTAGGGTTTAGGGTTTAGGGTTTAGGGTTTGTAGGGGTCTAAAAGGAGATGCTCCTTATTAAAGGAGAATAAAGAAGATGATGCAGTGATTAGGGTTTAGGGTTTAGGGTTTAGAGGGTGTGTTGGCTGCATGCAAGGAGAAAGAAGAGAATAAATAAAGAAAAAAGTGTTTATATTTATATGTATGAATATCTGAGGTGTACATACACCCCAATTATCCACGAGACGGCTACAAGGGGAGGGGGGGAGGGTTAATAGTGGTGCTATATAGGGATAAAAGGGGTAAATAAGACCCTTTTTTCCTCTCTTCTAACTATAAAATAATAAAATAAAAGAATAATAATGATAAAAAACAAACAAAAAGAAGAAATAAAGGAATAAAGAGAGGCTTTCCCTCTCTTGTGGCGGGCAAGCGTATATATATATTCAGGTGTATGTACAGCTATGCAACAAACAGCACCCTTATAAGGAAATAAAAGAATATATTTATTGCATTAATTACTAATTATATTTATTTATAAACAAACAATTTAATTATTCAGCAATTTATTCTGCATGCTTCCCCCCATCCATACAACAGCCCCTGGTCTAAGCCGCCATGGGGGGCCCCCCATGTGGGTACAGGAGGGGGGCCCCCCACCTAGAGCAGACAGTAAGAGGAGGTAATGGGCAGACCAGTGGTTTCTTTGTTTTTTTTTCTTTTTTTTTATTATATTTATATAAATTTATTTATTTTCTTTTTTCTCCTTTTTCTTATCTTGTCTATTTTATGCTGCATGCAGCCTACATAGCCGCAACGAGGTCACCTCTGTACACCCACTTGCGGTGTATGTACACCTAAATGTATTGTTGCATGCACTTCATTAAGGAAAATAAATAAAAAGACAAACTATTAAGATAAATAAAATAATTAATATTATTAATTATTTCTTTTATCTCTTAGTAATAACAAGAAGGAAGAATAATATAAATATATTTATGTATATATATACACTTATATATAATATTGTCTTAGTGTATTCAATATTATATACTTAGTATGTAGGCTTGTATTTAATTACTATTAGGGTATTTATATTTATTTATATTTATTTATTTATTTATTTATATATTTATATAAATATTTATATTTATTTATTTATATTTGTGCATGCAAAGAATTAAAAGAAAAGGGAAAATAGAGTTTGTTGCTAGCTAACTATAGCTAGCTAGCTATAGCTAGCTAGCCATAGCTAGCCATGCAAGAAAGCAGCTAGCTAACACAACATAACTCATCCGCTAGCAGCAGCTAATAGCAGCTAGCTGCAGCTAGCTGCTGCTGCTGCTGCTGCTGCTGCAGCTGCAGCTAGCTGCCATATACTGATCCAGGTTCTGCAGCTAGCTGCAGGACATCTATCTGTATCAGCAATATACATATATCTGCTGCTCCTGCTGCACCCCTAGCACCCCTAGCACCCCCACCACCACCACCCACAACAGCAGCAGCAGCAGGAGCAGCAGCAGCAGCAGCAGCAGCAGCAGGAGCAGCAGCAGCAGGAGTCCCTTCTTACTCAGCAGGATTAAAGTTTCCATCACAAGCCATCCTGAATTGCCATGGAAGTTTAGCGGATGAATAAACACCAACTTCTTCCTCAGGTATATTAAACTCTATTAATCTATCAAAGGGTTGCCCTATAAATAAATAAATAAATAAATAAATAAATAAATATATAAATATATAAATATATAAATTATATACATAATTGTGTATATATATATGTATATATTAATATATATATGTATGTAAAAAAATTATGTAAGAAAGCTGCCTATACACCTCAGATAGGAGGTGCCTATACACCCCAAGAGACACAACAACAACAACAGCAAACAACAACAACAACAACAACAGCAACAAACAAACAAACAAATAAATAAATAAACAAATAAACAGCAGCAGCAGCAACAACAACAACAAAAACACCAGCAGCAGCAACAACAACAGCAGCAGCACCACACCCAATAGCAGCAGGAGCAGCAGGAGCAGCAGCAGGAGCAGCAGCAGGAGCAGCAGCATGAGCAGCAGCAAATAGACGAACTGACCATCATAAGCAACTTGTATAGCCCTATAAGTATCATAATTATAATTATTATTATAATTATTATAATTATAATTAATATTATTATCTTTTTGCCAAGGAAAAAGGAAAGAAGGAGGAGGAATGGGGTGTCTGCACAGCTCAACTGTACGTACACTAGAGAAAATTTCTTTATGTATAATAAAAAATAATTCATTTAATTTATTAATAATAATATCCCCTATAAATAAATAATTAGATAAATAATTATAATTATTATTATTATTAATATAAGAAGAAGAAATATATATTTTTTCCTTAGTAAATAAGGAAATAAATATATCTTTCTTGTTTTTTTTTATTATATTACTTGTATCTTTTATAGGTATTTCTTTTATTATATTAATAGGGTTTTCTCTTATTATATTTATATTATTATTATTATTATTATTATTATTATTATTATTATTATTATTATTTTCTTTATTTATTAATATATGTATATATATAGGTTTATCTTCCCATGCTATTTCTTCTCTTGCTGCTGCTGCTAGTTCATCATCATTAGATAATATTGCTGCTGCTGCTGCTGCTGCTGCTGTACCATTTGCTTCTGCTGCTGCTGCTGCAGCAAAATATTCCTCTGCTTTCTCTTCTGTTGTTACTAATATTATTACTATTACTGTTGGAGGTATCTCGTCACAAGATACAGACTGCAGCAGCAGCAGCAACAGCAGCAGCAGCAACAGCAGCAGGTAAAGGAGGATGTCTGCATATATTTATTCATACATATTAACTCTATATAGTACTGTTGCTGCTCCTGCTGCTCCTGCTGCTGCTGCTGCTGCTGCTGCTGCTGCTTACCATTCGCCATTCTAATGCTGGCTGCAGAGCTTTCATGATTTGAACGTCTTTGTAACTGCAGCAGCAGCAGCAGCAGCAGCAGCAGCAGCAGCAGCAGCAGCAGCAGCAGCAACAAGAGCAGCAACAAGAGCAGCAAATAAATAGGCAGTGTAACCTATCATTGAATTGGTCTGTGCTATTGCTGCTGTTTGCTACTACTGTTCTGTTGCTGTTGCAGCTGCTGCTTATGCTGCTGCTGTTTCTGCTGCTGCTTATGCTGCTGCTGTTTCTGCTGCTGCAGTAATGAGTATAGTAACTTTTTTATACAACCATCACCACCCTAAACAGCAGCAACAGCAGCAGGAGCAGCAGGAGCAGCAGCAGGAGCAGCAGGAGCAGCAGCAGGAGGAGGAGGAGGAGGAGGAGGAGCTTACGCGTCATGCATAGATAGACTAGATGTCTTAGGTATGTTAGATCCCCATTGATAAAGTCCTTTGTTACTCCATTCATGACCAACACATTCAATCCCTCTCTCCTTATTACACATAAAGGAAGAAAAAGGAGAAGAAGAGGAGGAAGAGGAGGAAGAGGAGGAAGAAGAAGAGGAATAAGAGGAAGAGGAGGATGGGGAAGAAGAAGAGGATGAATAAAATAGGTTATATGCCCATTCATGTATAATAAGAAGAATATCTTGTCCTATTTGTTTATCTATAATTAAATCAATAATAAATCTTAATAAATAAGGTTTATTATAATTATTATTTATATTTATTTCTTTTATTAATATATTCTTCTCCTCTGCTCTGTGTATATTATAAGGTATATCTATAGGAGGAGGACCCATTGGTTCTGCTGCTCTTGCTCCTCTTTTTCCTCTTCTTGCTGCTCCTCCTGCTCCTCCTGCTGCAGCA
>NW_013563850.1:0-74660 GCF_000499605.1 Eimeria maxima | reverse complement strand
TTTTTTTTTTTTTTTTTTTTTTCTTCTCCTTCTTCTCCTTCTTCTTCTTCTTCTCTTTTATTTATTCCTTCTTCTTCTTCTTCTTTTTCTTCTCTTCTTCTTCTTCTTCTTCTTGTTGTCCCCTCTACGTCACATACCATGTCATTATTAAATCCTGCCTTTTTTAATACTTTATTTCTTTTTTCTTCTTCTTGTGTAGATACCTCATCTGTGCATACTTGTAGTCTCCTTTTTTCTCCTCCTTTTCTCTCCTTTTTTATCTCCTTATCTGTCTCCTTATCTGTCTCCTTATCTGTCTCCTTATCTGTCTCCTTATCTGTCTCCTTATCTATTATATAACTGTCTCCTTCCCCTATTTTTTCTGTCCTTTTTTTTCTTGGGGGTAATAAGGGAGGAAATCCCCCGCTGCTGCTGTCTATTGTCTCCTCTATAACACTAAGACTACGTCTTGGTTGTTGGTATCCTGCTGCTGCTGCTGCTGCTGCTGCAGCAGCAGCAGCAGCAGCATCTTCAGCATCACTATCTCCTGCTGCTGCTGCTGCTGCTGCTGCTGCTGCTCCTCCCTCCCCTATAGACTCTATATAAGAATATAAATCTTCTGTCTCCTTTTCCTCACGAAGGGAATTCGTGCTGCGCACTAACCGAGGAGACACCTCAACTTGTCCCTCCACTGTAGCACCAACCCCACACATTACAGCAGCAGCAGCAGCAGCAGCAGCAGCAGCAGCAGTAGCAGCAGCAGCAGTAGTTGTTGTTGTTGTTGTAGCAGTAGAGGTAGGAAGGGTTCGTAAGCTGCATCATCTTGGTAGTAGGAGATCAGATACTTTCTGCTGCTGCTGTTGCTGCTGCTGTTGCTGCTGTTGCTGCTGCTGTTGCTGCTGCAGTGCATGCAAGACGTACCAAGCTGGGAGTCGACCTCAACAGACACCTGAAAGGCTGCGCCTTGCAGCACTCGCGGTGTATCGAAGCCAACTGTCAATCGATGTCCTTTTTCTCCCCATTTATGTGTAGCATGCTAACAGCAGCAGCAGCAACAGCAACAGCAGCAGCAGCAGCAGCAGCAGCAGCAGCAGCAACAGCAGATGATGATAATGATGCTGGTATAGGTGTTGAACGCAGCTGTTGTAAGGGCAACGCTGCAGCAGCACTAACAGTACAGACGCAGCTGCAGCAGCAGCAGCAGAAGCAATGGCAGCAGCAGCAGAAGCAGCAGCAGCACCTCTATAACTACAGAACCAGTTGCGCTAGCAGCAGCAGCAGCAACAGCAGCAGCAGCAGCAAAGAATCTAATGTGGTCATCTCTCCCTATCTCTCTGCCCCTAAATCTACAATAAGAAAGATATTTAGCTGCTACTTGTGCTGCTCCTAATAGTGCTGCTGCTGCTGCTGCTGCTGCTGCTGCTGCTGCTGCAGCAACAGCAGCAGCAACTGATTCGTTGATCCGATTACTGTTTACAACTACAGAGGAATTAATCGCCATATATTCTTCCCTCTTTTTTTATTTATTATTTATTATTATATTTATTTTTTTTTCTTTTTTTTTCTTATTTATTATTATTCCTTAACTCCTTCTTGTTATTTATTATACTAAGGAGACAACAAAGGAGACAATAAAAGAAGAAAAAGAATAATAATAATAACTTGCATGCGCACCTGTACCCCTACAGGGGTAAGAGGGACCTCCACAGGATTTTCTGTTGCTCTGTAGTTTGCAGCATCTGGTGACAAATGCGTAACAACGGGGTGTACGTACACCCCAATTGTTAGCAACAAGGAGAGTATCCAAAGGAGAGGGGGGAGGAGAGGAGAAGAGGACGTCCTCCTCTCTTCTGTTGGTTGCTGCATTAGGTCCTCTCTTCTTCCTCTTCTTTAATTGTTTATTTAATAGCAACTTTGCTGCTTTTTGTCCTAGCAGGGGGGAAGCTTATGTGCTCATAAGAAGAAAGTTACCACTGCTTATACGACACACACCGACCATGGCGGTATTCAGGTGTACAGACACCCTAAGCAACAACAAAGAGAGGGAGGTATATACCCTCAGAGGCTAATAACTTAATAATAGCTCTTGTTGAGGTGTATGTACACCTCAATGCGGCTGGTGGCGTACAGGTGGACCGGTGGGTGGCAGTGTAGGTGACGCCCGGTTGGGGAAGTAAAGGGAGAAAGAGAGATGTTGGCAAAATATGTTGTGTGCTTCCTTTCAATTAGTTTATATTTTACTAATTGTTTACTTATAAATGATTTTATAAGGAGCTACCGCCTCTGTAGCAGCCGCTTTGTGTAGAGCCCCGCGCAGCAGCTCCACCGCGGTGTACCCTGCGCGCTACAGCAGAGGGGCTGGTTGGTGTATTTCGTGTTTATTTATTATTGAACTTCGTGAAATTTATATTCATTTATCTCAACAAAAACACAAAATAGGTTAAGGCTGTTCTGTAAGGCGTCAGGTGTACAGACACCTCAGTCTCGGATTCCTCGCGCGCGCGTGCGGCGTTGGTCTGTGCGTACTTGTCTGTTGTTTTCTTCTTATTTTTGCGTTTTGTTTCTATAATTTAATACCTAAAAGGCTATATTTTTAGTTTATCTTTGTATTTTCATCCGCTTTCCACCCTTTCCGACGGTCGCTCGCCGCAGAACCCCCTTCCCTCATCGACTTGCCGTCAAGGTTTCCTTCCTCCCTGTGTCATTTTCTTGCTTTCTACCGCCTTCTACTTCTCCTTTGAGTCTTTTTCACCACGTCTTAGACTCTGTCAACTCGCAGCCTCGGGGCTGCTTCTAGGGGCCCTACAGGTGGGGGCCCCCTCCTCGTTATCTTCTCTCCCTGCATCGTCTCATCGGTGAGTTCGGGCACATTGCAGCAGAACCTGCATACTGTTGCTGTTGTTGCTTATTAACACAATTGCTGCTACTGGAGGTCCTGCTCCTGCTGCAGCAGCAGCAGGAGCAGGTGTAATCTTGTGTCCTCTTGCGGCACCAAGGGCCCCAGCAAGAAAGGCCGAGAGAGCATTCGCCTTCTTTAGCTTTGCTGGTGTTAACTGGCGCGCATGCATTGTATCCTCATTGCTGCTGCTTCTGTAGCAGCAAGAGCATCAACAGCACCAACAGCAGCAGCAGCAGCAGCAGCAAACAGCAGCTGCTGCTTCTAACAGCGCACACGCACACAGAGACCTTGGAGGGGAAGCTTCACGTCCCCCATATGTATATACATATATATGCATGCACATACGTATGCATGTATGCATGCATGCATGCATGCGTGCATATATATACGTACATATATTTATATGCTTTTTTTTCTGTGTTGCAGGGTTTATATTGATTGGGGTGTCTATACACCATAAATTTCTTTGTTTTTCTGTCTATAAGAATGGCAGATAACAAAGGAACAAAGGGCCGTAGTACTGCTGCTGCTGCTGCAGGTCCATCAACAGGATCAACTAGTACATCATCATCATCATCATCATCAGCTGCTGCTGCTGCTGCAGCAGCAGCAGCAGCAGCAGCAGGAGTAGGAGGAGGAGGAGGGAGTAATGTTAGTCATAGATTAGCAGATTTAGGAAGAAGTATTCTTTCTCGTTTCTCTTTTGTACCCCAGACATCCCAATTCGTAGATAAGGGGACCATGACACCACAAGAGTTTATAGATGCAGGGGATCTACTTGTATTCAAATTCCCTACATGGCAATGGTAATTAGGGTTTAATTAGGGTCTAATTATGGTTTAATTAGGGTTTAATTAGGGTTTACGAGGGTTTATGAGGGTTTATTGGGGGGGGTTGGGGGTTTATTAGGGTTTGGGAGGGGTCATGAAGGGGAGGGTTTCCTCTCTAGGGTCTAGGAAACCCTCAGGGGAATTGATGAGGGGTTGTGCTGCTTCTGTTGCTGCTGCTGCTGCTTCTTGTGCTGCTGCTGTTTTGCTGCTTATATTGCATGGTTGGGGTGTATAGGCACCTCAGGTAAATTTTTGTGTTATTTTGGGGTGTATGTACACCTCAGGGAGCCAGCAGTAGGCAAAAGGGTAAACAGTTGGCTACCGCCAGATAAACAATTTCTTGTTACAAGAGGAGTTGCATGCCATAGAAGAGTACGAGATATAGAGGCCTCCCTTAACTCCGAGGTAATAATTATTAGGGTTTAGGGTTTAGGGTCTAGGGTTTAGGGTTTAGGGTTTGGAGGTTCCTGGAGGGAAAGGGGAAGGGTTTTGTATGTAATAGTTCAAAAAAGCACAGGATGTATACCATTATACGAAGGCCGCATAGTGTAAGATCTTTGTCTAGGGTTTAGGGTTTAGGGTTTAGGGTTTAGGGTTTGTGTGTTACTTGGTGTAGGCCAGAGAGGATGCAGAGGGTTGGGTATTGCCTATAGATGCAGACCCTGATGAACTGCAGAGCGAGCCAGCGGTTTCGTTGGGGGAGTCGCCAGATAGGCAAACCTCACGAGAGGTCTCAGCAGGTAAATTAGGGTTTAGGGTTTAGGGTTTAGGGTTTAGGGTTTGGGATTGTAGGGTTGTTTGTTAGGGTTAATAAAACGTAACTTACTGCTGAGGGCTTGGGGCGAAGATTTAGGGTTTAGGGATAAGGGTTTAGAGGCAAGAGTCTTGGGTATAGAGGCAAGGGTTTAGGGTTTAGGGTTTAGGGTTTAGGCCTGTGATTTCTGTGCCTCAGCCGATGGTCTCTCTCTTCTTCCCGATTCAGGGGTGAGGGTGGTTTGATGGAGGTTTGCATTTATTGGCGGTTTAGGGTTTGGAGTTTAGGGTTTAGGGTTTAGGGTTTGCAGGATGAGAGTGTGAGCTCGCAGGGTGGCGCTTTGCCAGACTTAAAGAATCTAAGGGACCTGGACAGTCTTCTCTGCGAGGCGAGTCTAAACCCTAAACCCTAAACCCTCATTTAGGGTCGCGGATCCTCGTAGACCCTAAACCCTTTTTTATTCATAAGTCTTACCGTAGAAGTAATGCAATAAATAAGGCATTAGGTGAAGGGTTTGGTTGTTATGGAGGAGAGAATTCTTTGACGCCAGGGAAATTAGGGTTTAGGGTTTAGGGTTTAGGGTTTGGGGTTGTTGGGTGCAGGATGATCCAGCGTGTGCGGATTCCTCAACATCGTATTTCGTCCGCCAAGCTCCCGATGCTGGTACGAAAGTTATGGATTTGCTGGTTAGGGTTTAGGGTTTAGCGGATGGGTTTAGGGTCTAGGGTCTAACGAATAGGGTTTAGGGTTTAGGGTTTAGGGGTTTGTGTGGTGCAGACGTGCTGAGTGTACGGACGTATGACCTCAGCATTACTTATGACAAATACTTCCAGACGCCGCGGCTTTGGTTGTTTGGGTATAATGAGGTGTGGAGGGTTTAGGGTTTAGGGTTTAGGGTTTAGAGGGGCATGTGCACAGGGAGACACCGACAGACAGACCTAGACAGGCAGAGAAGCCACAGAGGAAGGCAGGAGAAAGCAAGAGAGGAGACTCGCAGTCATTCGTCATTCTAATTTCTGCCGGCGTCAGCCAATGAGGGTTTAGGGTTTAGGGTTTAGGGTTTAGGGTTTGTGTACAGAGCGGCACCCCATTGACTCCTGCGGAAATCTTTGAAGATATACTCACGGACTATGCGGCTAAGACAGTGACTGTAGACCCTCATCCTTGCACGGGAGTCCCTACGGCCTCTATTCATCCTTGCAAGTAAGGGTTTAGGGTTTACGGAACCCTAGGGTTTAAGGAGCTAGCGGTTGCCGGTGTGCCTGTTGGCGTTTGGGCTTGCGGGGCAAAGAGTAGGGAAGAGGGTTTAGGGTTTAGAGCATTGTGTCAGGGTTTAGGATGCAGATAAAGTACTAGAGATGGACATGAGGGAGGAGATTAGGGTTTAGGGTTTAGGGTTTGGGGTTTGTTTTCAGGCACGCACAAGTGATGAAGAAGGTTGTTGATCATTGGCGTTCTCAAGGCGTCGAGCCTCGGTGAGGAAAGAGAGGGTTTATTGTTTATTTAAGGGTTTAGGGTTAGTGAGGGTTTAGGGTTTAGGGTTTAGGGTCTAGGGGATATATGCGGTGTCTGTTGCCCTATGGTCTGTGGCCTTCTCCCCCTTCATGGCGCTGCTTTCTTGTTACTTGCTACATCTTCTTTTGCTGCTGTTGCTACTGCTACTGCTGCTGCTGCTGCTGCTGCTGCTGCTGCTGCTGATTCAGGCCGGACTTGGCGTTAATAGTGTTGCTCAAATTTATTTCGAGCGTCGTCCCAACAATTGACTACGACTTTACGATGGATATAGACATGGGCTTATGTGGCCCACAGACAAGCAAACAGCAGCCCTAAATGCATGCATGCATGCATGCATGGATGAAGCCGTAAATGCATGCATGTATGCATGTGCATGCATGCATGTGCATGCATGCATGCGTACTGCGTTCTTGCCTCTTTCTGTTGCACCTGTGGCAAATTATCGATCCTTTGGGGCCCCTTCAATTCTCTATGCCACACGGAAGTCCGCCTCCACACACAACTCCTTAGCCCTCGCGTAAGAAGAATGGGGGCCCCAGGGGTAGGGGTACCTTGGCACCTAAGGGGACCCTAAGAGGAGGGCCCTTTGGGGGCCCCCAGGCCTTCGCGAGGGTTCAGCGGTTTCCCACGCAAAGAGTGTTGGGTGCCGTTTGGGTGCTCCCCATTCCTCGTGGGCGGCGCCCCAGGGGGCCCACTTGGGGGGGCCCCCGTTCATTATTGCCCGAGGGATAAGTGAACCTCCATGGGGGAGGGGCCCGTATACCCTTTGGGGCCCCCTTGGTGGGTTAAAGTACCTCTTTCAATTTCTGTACTCGTCCGTAGCGAAGCAGACAGCGGAGGCGTGAGGAGGAAAGCGTTTTTGTTTGTCTGTAGATCTTTTCTTTTTTCTTTTTTTTTTGCAGTTTTAACATCGCCTCTGCTGAATAACTATATTATATCTGTATTACCTCTATAACAACACATTGGTCTGCTGCTGCTGCATTTGCATGCATTCCTCTTAAGACAGAGTGTCTTCCCATCGCTGCATGCGCTGGTGTGCCTAGTAGCAGCACCGCACCGATCCTGTTGCAGGCAAGAATAGCAGACTAGTAGTATAAGCAATTGCCTCCATTTGTTATTTTTTATTGTTTGTTGTACTTTATATTGCGCTGCTAGATAACATAAATAAACATTGTATACCCCTACAGCTTTTTTCTCCCGCTATACTGCTGCGTCTAGTGCATATATATGCCCCTGGGTGTACGGATGCGCATGCACCTGTACACCTCAACAGTACCAGCAGCAGCAGCAGCAACAAAAGGAAAAATAACGATTTATAGGGTCTGGAGTTCATAGAGAGAACGGCGGCCTCTGTACACGAGGATGCGTCAGACAGACAGCAGCCACGAGGAAAGAAGAAGAAAAGAAAATCCAGACTCTTAATTAATATATAAGCTACAGACAGTATATAATTCACAAAAGAATATCCTATTACTGTCTGCATGCACCATAGAAATAAACAATTCAATTTATTTCCTCCTTCAATACAATAATAACAACAACCCCACCACCACTTGCTGCTGCCCCAACTATTAAGCAGCAGCACCTGGCGTGCTGCTGTATGCCTGAAAACTCTTCGTGGGCCGTGGTGCTGCAAATGCACAATTGCATCACAGCAGCAGCAGCTGCTGCTGCTGCTGCTGCTGCTGCTGATGCTGCTGATGTTGCTGCTGCTGTACCAGCAACTCCTTCCTGCGACGGTCCTTCCGTGCGCACTATGTGGCTGCAGCACCATGAGCTACCAAGACCCAACGTATTTTTTCTTATTTAATTTAATTTTTTGCTTCCTTTATGCTGAGGAGCAGAGGAGGAAGCAGCACAAGTTGGCATATCCTCCATCTCTGTTCTTTGTGTCTTCTCTCTACGGCGGATGTTTGTTGTTTCCTCAATAACTGGTGTTGCTTCAGGCCTATACACCACCATAAACACACAAACCCTAAACCCTAAATCATCAATGTCTGCTCCGCTGTCTATACACAGCAAGTGCTTCCCTCCACCTCTACCCCAGTCACGCAGCAAGCACTACACAAACAGGCGCCTTAAATGCATGCAGGAGCAGCACGGGCAGGCATATACACTGTATGCAAACACATACATACACACGGAGCGCTACAGCTTGTCCACAACTGCATGCACAATATGTGTATATGCTGTCCGTACATAAAAACAGAAACAACGCAAATACTCACAGCATATAAGGCAATACACGTACATAGAGGCAACTCGTGCACTGCTACAGCAAGCACAGAGGTATATTATATCCAATCAGGTGTACACTACTCCAATAGAGTAGGAAGGGGCGGGAGGAAGGGAAGAAAAAGGACTGACCTCAGGCTCAGCATCAAGACGGCAAGGGTGAAGAGGAGGATGTGCGTCAAGTTTATGTCGAAAGTCTTCTGCAGCAACAACAGCAGCAACAGCAACAGCAAGATATCAACAGAAAAAACAGCGCTTTCTTCGCCTACTTCCTCTCCGCAACCCTGCACCCTCAACGTGTTTCCCTACAGTATACATATATCTATGCAGCAGCATCTTATGCCCATCAGCAACTCTTAAGAGCAGCAGCGTCCTTCACGTGCATGCAGCCTACTGCCGACGGGACGCAGGGAACTAAAAGTATAAACATTTGCTCAGCTCCCAATCCAGACTAAGACCCGCCTTAAACCCTCGAACTATCTAAACCCTAAGCCCGAAACCCTAGAACCTACCTTGAAGGGGAACAGCTTCTGGAGGACGAAGCCGACGCGCCAGGAGCTGAATCTCTTGTCTTGAGCAACATTCCATAGTTCGCCGAACATATATAGAGAGAGTGCAGACACTAACATAGCAAACAAGCCAAGAATGGCCGCTGAAACGCACACAAAAATCATCAGACTGCAGAGCAATTAGGTTGATGATGGTTGAATGCTGCATTGCAAATTCAGGCGTGCGTCTGGCCTAATTTGCTTCTGTACAACAAATGTACAACACATTAACATATTTTATTATTTTTGTTATTAAGCTCTAATTCTCACCATCTAAGAAGCGAGACGGCTGCACGGATGACCCCATCTTGAGCTAAAACCCAAAAGATCTCGGCGGGCGGCTGCCGCCTCTAACGTGAGGAAACAAGGGGGAATAAGGCAAACAGAGAGAAGTAATTGTTCAATAAATGATTATAATTGAGGGATCAAATGTGTTCCTCACTGAATTTCGCCTGTCTCATGCTCATTTCACCTGCTTTTGCTCCCTGCACACTGCACATGCACAGCAGCAGCCGGAACCGTTCTATGCAGGCTGCAGGGCTTCCCACCTCACCACCCCCAGCCCAGCCCGGGGTCTACTACCCTCCACCCAAGAGGGGCCCCCGTCAGCAGCTCTGCTGTTGGGTGTCTACCTGGTCTGGAACTTCTTGAAACTGGAATTGTTATCTGTAGGAATGGCTTCACTGCACCGCATGCACTTCCAGTGAAAGTTCGAGCGGGCGGACGTTGGGGAAGGGAGGAAGAGGGGCCCCCTCCAGGTGTCTCGCGATTGCCTCGATATCCCTGAGTCTCTGTTTTTCATGTTAATTTCTTTAGCTGCTTCGTTCAAATAATGAAGAGCTGCATCAGGGGCCCCCGAACTCCCCCCCCCTTTGGTTCCAGAAGCCTCCTGCAAGTCAACTGCAGTTACACAGGGGACCCGCCGCTGTTTTCTCCATTATTTATCCTAGTTGTCTATTTATTCGTTTCATTTGGAGTCTTTTAACTCCGCTTAGTACCCACCCAACCTCACCCTTCCGCCCCCATCCGGCTGTTAGGCAAAACGCGGCAAAATGCCAGTTGCCACAGCAGCAGCAGCAGCAGTTCCTCCCGCCAGCAAAGGGCCCCTGTCCATTGCACCCCAGAAAATATTGGAGGAGGCTGGTCAGGGCCTTCATGAAGGTGCAGCAATGGGTCTCACAGACCCAAATGACGGGGGGCCTCTTCTAGGCGAGGAGGCTGCTGGTGAAGGCGGTTTGTCTTTTGGTTCTCCTTCCTCAGGTTCCGCTAAGGAGAACGAAGATGGGCAAAAAGAGTCTGAAAACAACGAAGCCATGAAGAAGCCGCAGCAGCGAAAGCGATTTGTTCCCGCGGCCCTCTCAGCCCAACGCACTTTAGGGTCTGCTCGCCTCGCTTTTGCTGCACCTGGTACCGCAGCAGCAGCAACAACAGGAACAACAGCAACAGCAGCAAGAGCTGCATCAGGACCAAGAAGGGATGCTCGCAGGAGTGGATTTGAAAGAGCAAGACAATCCCTCCTTGCAGCAGGGGCTGTTCAGAAGTTGAAGGAAGTTGTTGCAGGTACAGCTCCCATCAACCCCAGCCGCGTAACTCCTCAGCCACAAGACGCACGCACAATACCAATAACAGCAGCAGCAGCAGCAATAGGAACACCTGCATCAGTTCTTGCTGCAACTCCAGCAGAACCAGCAGCACCGCCTGCAAATGCAGCAGCTGCTGCTGCTGCAGACACTGCAAACACAGCAGGAGCTACTGCTGCAGACACTGCAAATGCAGCAAAAGATACTGCTTCTGACACTGCAAGTTCAGCAGCAGCTACTGTTGCGGACGCTGCAAATGCAGCAGGAGCTACGGCTGCTGCAGACACTGGAAATGCAGCAGCAGTAGTTGCTGCTGTAGACAGTGAAGCAGCAGCAACTATGCCAGAAGAGAGGCGAGAGGAGCCTCCTGATGTCGGTGATAAGGCGGCTGTGCAGCAGGGAGAGACAGAGAACGTATTTCTGTCTCATTATAGTCCAGGCAGCTATGCTACCCGCCGTCAATCATATTTACCATCAAACTTTTCTTCTCCTCTGCTGCTTCTGTCCCCTAGAGCCTCTGCAGCAGCAGACTCCGCAGCAGCAGGGCAGTCAATACTGTTGTCGCCAACAAGCAGCAGGAGGAGAAACCTCCTCAGCACCCCGTCAGAGGACAAGGCAAATAGAGAGGGGCATTTCGTTTCTATATGGACGTCCGATGGTGCTGGTGCTGCTGCTGCTGCTGCTGATGCAGCAGCAGCAGCAACGGAAACAAGTGCAGGAAGTGCCATACGGGACCCAACAGCAGAAGCGCCAGAGCCAAAAGGAGCAGTCATGACTGCTGCAGCAGTGGCAGGAAGGGACGGACGAGCAGCGCCAGCAGCTCCAGCAGCAACAACACCTGCTGCTGCTGCTGCAACACCTGCCGCAACAGCAACAGCACCCAGTGCTGCTTCTAATGGAGCTCTGTCAGCTGCAAGGGAGAGTGGTCAAGTTGAGCCACGTGTTCGAGGAGCTACCGGCCAAAGAGAAGAGGGGGCAGCAAGTAAGCGCCGCCGTGTGGGTCCCCCAGCTGGTTCCAGTGCTTCTGCTGCTGCTGCTGCTGCTCGTCGCTTTTGGCTCAGCTCTCAGGAGTACCGGAAAGAGCAGCGGCCGCCGCAACAGCAGCAACAGCAGCCAGGGAGAGCTGGCAAACAGCCTGTGGCTGCATCTCCCCCTCCTGAAGGCGGTGCACCTTCAGCTAATGCTGAGGTTGCTGTCAGTTCACCTGAGGAGGAGGAGTATCGAGGAGGTGGTGCAGCAGGCAGAGAAGCAGCAGCAGCAGTTGCTGCCCCAACACCAGCTGCTGCGGCGTCGCCCCATGTGGCCATTGCCACCGATCAGACAAGAGCAAACCGCAGCAACACCAGCAACGGCCCACCGCTAGGCCTGGGCAGCAGCAGCAGCAATTTCGACCTTCGCGCGCTGAGGGAAGAGTGCTACAGAGGGGACGTGGGGCCTCTGCTGCAGTCCGTAACATCATTGTCTTCGGGGCGGAGGAGCTTGCGCAGTCGCCGCAGCAAAAGTCCATTAAGAACTGGTGCCTCTGTTGCTGCTCGTTCTGCTTCACCTGCTGCTGCTGCTGCTGCATCCCGTGCAACGAGGGCCACAGAGGCAGCAGCTGCCACGCCGGCTTCAGGTGATGAGGAACAGCAACAATTGTCTCCACGATCACGAGCCCATCAGCAGCTGTCCCCTTTGTTGGTGCATGGGCAACGACTGCAGCAGCAGCAAGAGCTGCGTTCACCGCTGCTTCTGTACCAGAAGTTGCAGCAGCAGCAGCTGGAGCAGCAACAATCTGATGATGAGCAGCAAACCGACAAGCAGGTTGGCTTCCCGCCCGTTGTTGCTGTAGAAGGAGCCCCTAGGCCCTCCCCAGAAGTCTTTGCCACTCACAGAGCTGCAGGAGTCTCCAGCCCAGGTATGTCTCCTGCTGCTTCTGCTTCGCGAGCACGTGCTTCTGTGGCTGCACGTGCTGTGGCAGCAGGAGACAAGGAGGCTCCCGCAGTCTCACACAGCAGCAGCAGCAGCAGCAGCAACAACACCAGTAGCGTTCTTAGCACCTCCAGGAACACGGGAGTCACATCTTTTGCTGCTGGACTGCAGAGACGGCCACAGCAGCAGCAGCAGCTTACGTCCGACAAGCCCGAAGCACGCCGTGTGCAGGCCCGAGAGACACCGCAGGCAGCGGCAGTCACGGCAGCAAAAGCAGCATCATTAAAAGCCACAACACCAGGGCCAGCAACGGCAACAACAGCAGAACCTACACCAGCGGCAGCGAGTACGGCTGCAGCAACAACAGCAACAGGAGCAGCAGCAGCAGGAGTAGCAGGGCCAACTGGAACAATGGAGCTCGATGGTGCCAGGAGGGGGCCAACCCCTGCAACACAAGAACCTACGGAGATCGGAGCAGCACGTGCAGCAACGGCTGCTTCTGAAGTGCTGCCTCCCCTTTCACCTTCACGAGAGTATTCATTTGATGTCCCTCGAGCCCCACCGGCGTCTCCGTGCAGTTTGAATCAATCTCCAATTAGACGGGTGCATCAGTGGCAGCAGGAACAGCAGCAGCTGGAACCACAGCTGCAGCAGCAACAACAACAACAGCAACGACCGCAGTTGCAACGTCACCACCAGCAGCGTCTTCCCACTGACGAGATGCAGCATGAGGAGTCAACTGGAGAGACACCTGAGCACTTGGAGCTCCAGCGCCAGCAGGAACGGTACAGGGAAGCAGCAGAGCAACCAGGACAGCAACAGGACCACCCCCAACAGCAGCAGCAAGAAGAACAGCAAGACAAGCAGCAACAAAACAGCAAACAGCAAGAGCTGCTGCATCAAGGGATGGGAGCTGATAGGGGGCGCGGAGATGAACAGCAGCAGCAGAAGCAACAGGCCATGCAGCAGCAGGCAGCAGCAACAAGCTTGACACCTCCAGCAGAACCACGTGGAAGCGACACGCCTTCCTCATGTCGTAGGAGTCCGAGGCAGAGCGCCTCTACTGCAGCAGCGCCTCCCCAGCTAGCTGCTGCATATGAACAACGGCTTCAGCACCACCAACCACAGCAGCAGCAACAGCCACAGCAGCAGCAGCAGGGTGGAGCAGTAGTTCTGGGGTCTCCGTTGAGGTCTTCCCGACCCGCTTCTCCTGTCAGTGCAGAGGCGGCTGTCGAGCTCCAGGTGCCTCTGCTTGGGCAGCCTCCCAACAGCAACAGCAGCAGCAGCAGCACGAGCAACAGTGCAACCTCAAGCACCTGCACTGCCAGCAGCAGCAGCAGTTCCAGCCTTCTCACTGACGCCACAGCTTTGACAGCTGTGGAGGGACAGCAGCCAGCAGCCAAACGAGGAACTCAAGTGGCCGAAGTGCAGCAGCAGCGGCCCCAGCAACAACATCTACAGCAGCAACAGTTACAGCAGCCGCGGCAACAGCAGCAGCTTCTGAGCGAGGCAGGAGACCCTGCGTCTCCGAGGGGCACCTCAACCAGTTTGCGCATTCCATCAGGAGAAGGCTCACGCTGCCTCGTATCTTCTCTAGGGGGTCCTGCCGCTGCAGAGGCAGACACTCAACAGCAGCCGCATCAGCAGCAGCAGAGGAATGGCAGTTTGTCGTCTGTTGGGCCTGTCGGGGTCTCGTCTCAGCGCAACAGTACGCGCATTGATGGATCGTCGGCCCGTTTTGAGGGGTCGTTAAGGGAACAACCAGAGAATACAATGTCTTCCCCTAGACCAGAATGGAGTGGTCTGCTGTCATCTCCCTCCAGAAGCCCCTCGAAACTCGTGCAGCAGCAGCAAGAGCAGCAGCAGCAAGAGCAGCACCATCAAGAGCAGGACCATCAAGAGCAGCGGCATTGTACTGTCTCGGAGGCGCCTTCAGAAGGCCGCCGGCATTCAACTGCGAGCAGT
Source organism: Eimeria maxima (assembly GCF_000499605.1). Taxonomy (NCBI): domain Eukaryota; phylum Apicomplexa; class Conoidasida; order Eucoccidiorida; family Eimeriidae; genus Eimeria; species Eimeria maxima. The sequence continues at coordinate 60,444 of NW_013563850.1, read as the reverse complement.
TCCCGCAAGAGGTCTCGGCGCAGCTCTACCCTTCACAGCAACAGCGGCGGCAGCAGCAGCCCGTGGTCTTCTGTAGCTGCAGCAATAGCCCACAAGGGTCGGCGAGCTGCATCGGCAGGCTGGCGTCGGCTGTATTCATCTGCGCGACGGCAGTTCTCTCGGTTGTCTGTTAAGGCTTTGCGGTTAGCAGACACTTTTGCTGTCTCTGCGCTGCTGTCTGCTGTGGGTCCGCTCAACCCTGAGCTAATAGAAACCCTCTCTTGTCTGCTGCCTCCCGCATTCACAAAGCTGCCGGATTTGGCTCGAGCAGCGGTAAGCGCACAGAAATGCACATTAATCATAAACCCAAACACATGCACAGAACAGCATGCATCTGCTGCAGTACATACACACATTTGTAGAGGATCGATACCAATGGAGTTAATAATACGGACTTGTTGGACACAAAGTAGACGGCTCAGTGAAGGGATTCATAAGTTTGTAGGGAAGCACAAACACTCAAGACGGCAAACATCGAAACATATTGCGGCACACACAAGCACAAAGCCCAAACGCAAACCCTAAACCCTAGTCGCGAGCACTTAGTCAAGGGCGAAGGCAGTCGCTGTGTGCTTGGGCCAGCGCACAGCCAGAGCCACCGCCCCTAACAGGAGCCGTTAGGGCTTACTAGAGCAACGGACCCTTCTTCGAGCCTCCATCAATGTTCAGGGCCTATGGTGCGTTTGTTTGCTGCAGCTGGGTGCCTGTGAAGTGCGCCGAAGCGACCCCTGCAGTATCATATCGAGACGAATCCTTGCAGGGAGCCCGTCACCGGAGGAGGCTCAGGTCCGCTGCGATTGCTGCTGATGATGGTAGAGTAGCGGCTCGTATTTGCGAAAGGGACACTGGGGAGTGGGAGGAGGTATATGGCGTGGGACTTGGGCTTTAGGGCTTAAGGTTAAGTGTTTGTCGTGCTGCAGGAAGCGCTGCAAGACGCGGCAGCTGCCGAGTGCCGGGGGGACGTGGGGAGTGTAGAGTGGACAATTGTGCAACTCGCGGCGCCGAGTAAGCTTGTGGTTTCCGTTTACGACTATCTTATACTTGTTGGAGGATCATCGAGTCCCTGGTGTTGCTCCTCCTGCTGCAGCAGCCTCTCTTCTTCTGCCTGAGCTGCGCTGGTGTGTTGCTGTGTCTGCGGCGTCTGTTGTGTCTTCAGCTATCATCTATGGCCTCGACGTACTGACAGCACAGGAGGTGGCTTCTCCGGACTCCCAGGGTCGCCCCCCTGTTGTGACTCCTTCAGGGGCTTCCGGGGGCTCGCAGGGCCCCCCCTTCTTTGTAGAAGGTTTGCGCGCCAAGCCTGCAGTGGACGGCAGTCTTGAGCTGAGCGAAGCGGAGAGTGCGTTGGGAAGGGGATGAGCTGAACAGGAAACGGAACTCTGTTTGGGCTTATCTGCACTTGAGTAGACACACAGCGGCACCTCTCACTTGTTTTGTCACTGGTTGCAAATGCACATGTTCCACCTGCTATAGTACTTCATATATGCCAGCATCACGCATGTTCGGCTGCACAGATGTTGCTACAGTTGCTCGTGCACATTCGCTTTCGGGTGTATGTGCTGCAGCTCCGGGTTGGGTGACGGTGTTGGGCTGCGGGGATCGTCTGCGTGCTCATCACAATTATTTTTCTGTGGATGTTCGGGGCCTTGCTTTGACGCATCTGCGTTTGGGGGTGCGGCGTTTCGCGGGCTCCACGGCTTTGGATTCCTCCTCTGGTTTTGAGTGCGCCGGGGCCTGTGTTCGTACGGCAGTGCTGCGCCTAAGGGTATACGGACAGGCTGCCTTGGGGGTGCCACCGAGCGCCCCAGAAGAAGATTTCAGAACGCAGGCTGAGCAGGAGCAGCAGCAGTGGCACTCAAGAGGCTTGCACGAACTGACGAATTTGCTGCAGGGAGCTGCCGTTATTTCAGGGCCACAGTCAGGTGTATGGGCATCTCAAATGAGGCAAGAACTGCTAATGATGAGGAATTTCGGGGACCCAGATAACAGATGGTGAGGATGGTTTGCTGGAGTTTGATGCTGCAAGGTGCATCATCACATAACTCTGCATAGCCGCGGGTTCTAGGAACAGCTAGCATTGTGCCTTGATCCCCTTGCTTGTGCTTGTGGAGACTTTGTTGGAAACTTGCCATTTGGGTGAAGATTCTCGTGACCCGTGGAGCAACTTTATTTTACATACTGCTGCAATCCGTCTCAGGGTATTGCCTATGTCAGCGATTTGTTGCTTTTTGGCAGGCGCAGCAACTGCAGGAGCCGCAGCAGCACCAGCAGTGCGTTTGCTGCTTTAGGTATTGGCAATAAGACCACCGAGTCTGAGGGAAAACAGGGGGCTGCTGAGGTGTGGGTTGTGCGACTAACCGCTCGGAGTCATCCGAAGTACGCCGAGCTGCGGCGGTTCTGTTCGCAAGACAATGGAAGCGAAGAGGAAACCCTCACCACCTACGAAATCCAATGCACAGAAGCGCCAGACGAGGTGCGCTTTATCAAGGGTTTTGCGCTGCTTACGACTTAGGGTTCACTAGGGTTTAGGGTCTAGTAGCTTTTGGCGTATACTAGGTTTCGTGGCTTAGTGGGCTTTGACGTTTGCAAGGGTTTATGATTCACCGCTGTCAAGGGTTCACTGGGGCTCAAGGGTTTGTTGGATATTAGATTTTGTTGGGGTTGGTGTTGTGTAGGGTCTAAATGTTACTGGGGTTTACGAGGACTTAGGATTTGCGGGGTTTACTTGAGAGTTTGAGGTTTATCTCGAACGGCACTGGGTTTTAGGGCATAGGTTTTAGGGCTACGGCTGCTCCTCTCAAAGAAGCTGCGGATTCGAGGTCCTGCAAGCGACACACATGTTGCTTTTTCTGTTAAATTTGTTTGGACACTGTCTGTATAGTTGCTGCGGCTGTCGCTGCCAGAAGAAATAAAAGGAGGCGAAGCGTTTGAAGCCCTGCGTTGGCGGACTTTGGCAACTGCAACTTTTGCGCCCCACCAAGATGAAGCGATCCTCGAAGTAAGCAAGGCTGCGCTTGATTCGTCCTTCTGTCCTCCCTTTATTCTTCTCTTTCGGTTGTTCCTGACTGTATTTGGCTCTGCTTCCCATCCTCCTCGGTGCGACGTTGCGATTCTGTGTCTCCGTCTCCTCCTCGTTTGATCCGTCCTGGTGGCCCGCTTCGGTCTGTGTTGGGTCGTGGTGTATGTACAGTTCCTGGAGAGCGCCGATAGCAAGGAAAATGGAGTCCTAAGAGCAGCAACGCATGTACGGATCATCTGCTCCCGGGGTGGTGACTTGAGGGGCCTGGTTTTATGGGGATTCCCTGCGGAAACATTTTAGGGTGTTTCATGAGCTCCAGTGCAATCAAGTTTTCTTTTTTGTTTCGTTTAACCCAAGAACACTCGGGACGTCGGCAGCCGGTTCCGGCTGAAGGCTGAGCATTATTGGATCGAAAGGCAGCAGAACAGCCTGTAGGAGGCATAGACTGACACTGAACAGAACTAGGCACTCCTAACCAGGCACTGCTGGTAGTTCTGTTAGTTCGAACGATACATCGCCTAGCCAAGCAATGAATGGCTCCTGCAGAAGCTTGGACAGGCGTCGCTGCTTGCTGCTGCGACAGTTCTTGTTCTTGCTGCTGCTGCAACTGTTGCTACTAGTGTGGAACCGCCTCTTTTGTTGCTACTGCGCATGCTTTCGTTGCTGCTGCTAACAAAGGTTTGTAGCCTAACTGGCTCGACGGGCTGCATGCTTAGCATGGAACGGCAACAAGTCCGTCATTGGCTGGCATTCTCAGTCTGAGGATTGCTCCGAATCTGAATTGATGTACAGTTGCTCTCACTTTTCAAGCTGTGGTGAAGGCTCAGCCACGACAGCAGCACTGGATGTAGAGGCCGTTCGGCCAAAAAAATGTGTAATGTCTCAGGTCCTCGATATGAGAGCAGTACTTAAGTAAATCCACAGCAGCAGCGGCAGCAGTCGCCATCGGGCATTAACAAGGCGCACACGAATGGAAACTCGGCAGACTCTGGATCTGAGCCACTCCTTTGCCGGCCTATATTACAAACAGTCCGTTTAATATCGAAGTTGCTATTGTATAGAGGCAGCAAGCCTTGCTTAGCACTTATACTGTCCACAAGTATTGCAATAAGAGGCAGTAGTGAACGTCCCACAGAATCTGCATCGCTTGCTGCGTCCCAGTGTCTGTGCTTTTTCGGTGAAAGAGCCCCTCTCCTCCTTTCCGTTTTATTTGTGTGGGGTGAATAAGGAAAAAACAAATAGCACTGCTGGCTGGGGGACAGACCGTTCGTTGAATGATCTGTGTGACGTTCTGTGAGCTTTGAGCAGGAGCTAGGTTTTCAGTAGCCTCGGCAGTCAACTTGTTGTCCAGGTGCTGGGTATGTCTCCGCACGAACACGACGCGACGGGAGCAGCGAGGGCAGCCGAAGGTTGCCTAGGCTGCATTACACAGGAAGGAATTACAAGGCTATACAGCCATAATCAAGGCCGACATTGGCACACGAGTACATGTGCTGATTGTGCGAGGTGGCGAATGTGGCACGTGCAGCATTGTCTGTTTGATGTTGTCCATTCTCTCAGCAGTCGGTGCATGGACCCCTCCGCACCAGGCTCCAGTAAGTACACGGTATGTATATAGAAGTTCTCTACAATTGTCTACTGTTGTTGTAAGTACAGCTAAGAATGCTTGTTTGTGCTTGTGTATGGGCATGTCCTGAACCCTGAAATGCAGCAACGTCCGTTGCAACTCTTGACAGGCCAGCTCCTCTCCCCGCGCAGACACGTGGTTAGGCGGCTGAGGCCAAGACTAAAAAGGGGAGTCAGTTGCTTTAAGATACTACAATACTGAATATTTTGGCCCGATAGCAACTCAAAATTGCCCTCAGATGTGTCCCAGGACCCTCGTTACTCCATCTGTCAAAATGGAGCGGCGATGGTCTTGAATGCGACCAGGTAGTACAACATGCTTTCAGATGTTAAGAGCGTTCAGCAAGCAAGTAATCAAATATATGTTTCATGCAACACATGTTTAATGTCTCAGACAAACCGGAAAGGGGCGTGAGTTCCCTCGTCGAAGTTGCAGGACGAGATTGCACGTTCAGACTGAACAACAGTGTGAGGCTTCTCCAATCTCCAGGGGGAACCCGTGCCACGTTCCCATCATATTCGCATAAAGAAAATGAGGTTTGCTTTGGAAAATGTGTAATTACGGTCGATTCTGCGTAACCTACGTCGTTGAACAGAGAAAGAACGCGTGCCTCAGCAGCAGCCACAACTTCGCTGGTTATGGAAGCTGAACAGACAGAAAGGTTGCAGCGACTTTTCGATTGTGTTTGCCTGTCGAGTGAGTTTTTGCTCCATAATGAATTAAATATGCATGCGTGCCCCTGTCTTAACCTGAAACTCCCTTCACTTTCCTCAACTTGTTGAATCAGCTTCCGGAAGCAGCAACGGAGCCACTGACCTCCTGTCTGCCGTGTTGCGGAGCGACTGCGTGAGAGGGTGACTTTTCTACGTGGGGAATAACTCCTTACATTTATTTTAACTGTAAAGCAAGAAGAATGATTCTTGCTTGAAGCTCGTATACCCCTTGGGTTCCCTTTTGGCGCCATTCGTTGTCGTAGTTGGGCTCATCTCAACAATTCGCAAACACCAGAGTTCGTCTTCCTGTTGCGAGACATCCTGGAACTTTGTTGTATTTTGTCTTCTTTCCTCCTGAAGGACACACCTGAAGCTGTTTAGAGAGTGTCGTGGAACAGGAAGGCAGCGAGCCATCGTCTCGCTTGTCCCACCGGCATTGCAGCAAGAAACAAGCTTTCACAGGCCCCCTTGGCATTCTTCCGGGATGCCTCCTTGAATTGTCAACTTCGTTGGCAGCTTGTCGTTTATTTGGAGGGCTGCATGACTCCTTTCTTCCCATTCAAGATGAGAGAGTTGAGAGGGAGTACGGAAAGAGCTGTAATGCGGTCAACAGAACTAGACAACATAGTCACTTGCCACTCATCTGAAGTCCGCCGATGGATGCGTTCATCAGGAATTAGGCACTTGGAGTGCAATGGTCATTCTGACCAGACTAGAAGCAGCAGCGGCGGCATCACCAAGAGTTGCTGCTCTGCGGTTGGCAGAGCAGCGCCACCACGGCTCCATTCACCTCAGCCAACAGTAGCAGCAACGGCTGGAAGTCGTGTTCGTCGGCTCTTTATACGCCGCTTACCTGGCACGGCTTTTATGCTCGTGGCTATAATGGTCGCGTTTTGCATTCTTTTTATGGGCCCGCTGGGAGTGCTGAGTGCAGATGGCGTAGCTCAGGTGAGGCAACAGAACCGTCGTTTGCGCAGCCCATTTGCTGCCTTATCCCTATCTCGAACAGCTCACTGCGTGACGCTTGATAGTGTTGGATGGATGAGGTTCTCTGTTATTCCCGTTTTTAACTCCCGCTGCATGTCCCTGTATCCAGGGGCGTGGAGAACGCACTTCTGTGGTGGTATATCCTGCAGTCCTTTTACGTGTTATTTTTATTGACTGTTTGAGCATTGTGGTCTCGATGTCCCATCGTTCTCTCTTTATCCTTTCTGGTTGTTGGCTGCATCATCTTGCCTTTTTTTCCAGTTGGCATAGTGTGTGGCCGTTGTACGGGTGCATTTTATTGAACCAAATTCGTCGAGCTGTGTTGCTTGTCCTGCACGCATATATGCAAGCAGAGGCTAACGGGTCACTCAGGGCCCTGGTTTGATTTTTCGGACGACTTTTTTTCGCAAGTGCCAACGGGGTCTTTGCCTCAAGATCTCCCCACGAACAACGAAGTGGGAAAACCAGTACCTGTCATGAGTAAGGCCTGGAAAGTGTTCAATGCAAACGCACGCGAATGGCATGAGGAGCATGCAGGATGAAGCACAGGGACAGCTCCAGGGTGAAGGGGTGACACGCATCAGTAGATGAACACAGATGCTCCTCACGTGATGGCCTTTTGTGGGGGTGCAGAGAGAGCACGCGTGTGTGGGGGTTGTCCTCATGTAGAGAATTAGGTAGACCCCATCGGTGTGTTTTGGCTGTACGTGAGTCAATTTCTAACAATGATTGCAGTGAGGTGTCTTTGTTTGCTGCAGCCGCTCCACACGAACTGAGTGCAACTCTGGCCATATTGTATACTTCCTACTGCCGACGGCTCAAAACGGATCCGGTTTGGCGTCGACAGTTCCTGGTTTTGTTCCTGAGTGCTTTATATTGGCCTATGTACACCCGAAATAAACACTGGAAGCCGCCTTTAACGTCTAACTTCTTCAAAGTCGTCCTTGCAAAATCCGTCGCACTCAGTGAACTCGACGACGCCAATCAAAAGATTGCAAGATTCGTGAAAAGGGCAAAAGAGTGTGGGTTTCAGGGAATTATTGAAGAGGATGTAAGCTGAGGGCACAGTCGGTTTGGGGCAGAATGGGCGCTAGACGTGTTCACAATTCCGTGTGCTGGTGAAATGGAAAATGGGGTGCTTGCTTGAGTGAGGTTTGTTGTGATGTCAACTCTACTGCTGTAATAGCCTACTGCTTCATTCAACAAAACGCCCCACCATTTCCGATGGGTGTGCATGCGCATATCACCTGAGGGACGTGATTGTTGCTTTGGTTGCGGTGTGTATACTGCATTTTGGTTTCGGTCCGTGGTGTGCTGTGTGTTTCACGTCTGTTTTTCAGCTACCCGGACTGGTGGAAGTGACGGATTATGAATCTTTCAACTTGTTTGTGAAGAAGGAGAAGAAGGCAGATCCGCATTTGGCAGAAATGCTCAAGTTTATTCCGGATCTCAAGTGGAGTTTGGATGAGAGCATGACCACAATAGGCTACGTCTACCACCAGGTGTCGGAGCTGCATGTCCTCTACTCCTACTCAAACAGTAAGCGGAGAGAACGGCGGTTCTTGTTCTGCTGGCATCAGTAGAGGTCTATGAATGCAGCAAGTTGGGCAAGTTCGGTTCACAACACATCGTGGTTTCAACGCAGTGTGTGCACGGTTTTTCTGCATTTAGACACGTATACCAACGTTGAGTGATTATATGCATTCTTCGTCATCCCACTGTGAAGGCTTCATAAGTAAATAATCACATACATCAGCAGGGTGATCCTGCATGCATCCGGAGTCGACGTGCTGTATCGAGTTTTATGCGGATTGCATTTGCAGTTTTATCGATACCCAACTGGATGAGTATATGGGAGAGGAGTTTTCGGCAAGAGCAAAGGTCAGCGACGACTTCGGTGATGCTTCTCGCACTGACGAACACGCAAGTCACAGACCGGCCGATGGGCGGTATATTGATATTGAAGCTGAGTCGTTTGGTGGTGGAGGATCTGCTGGTGCAGTTGCGCGACAAGAGTGAAGATGACCCTTCTCTGCAAGAACAGCTAGACAAGTTTGAGCTGGCACTGAAGAAGTCCATCCTTGAAAGCGTGCGACAAGTTCTCATTCGCATGGCGCTTTTAATTGAATCAAATTGGCTATGTTCTGAAGAGGTGCTGCAGGCGCAGTTCCCAGATGTGCTTGTTACGGCGTACCGCGCGAGAGGTAGCGGAGGCCCCACGGCGGTGGTAGAGAGGGGAGAATTTGGAAGTGAAATTTCCGAAGGAGTGGTCACAGTCCTTAATCAGAACCTGAACGCAAATGAAATGTACGTGCAGCTTAGTGTCGCGGATCCAATCACGGCACAGAAGTCCGACACTACTTTCATCTCCGCGTTGAAAGCTGCCAGTATGTTCAAGCAAAGACTGGAGGATGACCCTTCTTTGCCGGGTGTGGGTTTGGCAGAAGTAGTGTACTCGACATTTAATGACCTACAGTATGCAGAGATAGCGGTTGGGGGGAATTCAAGATACGACCCCGACCTCCATCTGCTGCTCCAAGTGCCTTCAGAGCACTTTAAAGACGCCGCTTCGTTCCACGAATTGTTTATGGGAGCTATCCTTGTCCAACCGCTTACGTATGCGACTCCCCGTCACGTGCGCATGGATAGGGTTCGGGTGATGGGCTATGCTATGAAGGTTGGGTCGGCAAAGCCGATTCGCATGGGCATGTTCGGTAGTGGCTTATCCTACAACGAGCAAGCACTGATTGATCAGCTGATTCAGCGGCATGGATTCCTTGTCCACGTTCTTGTTCTTGGCCTCCGGAACGATATCGGAAGGAGGGAGTCAGAGGCTACAGCAGAGGAAATATACAAGCGGTTCAAGAGCAGAACCCGAGGCACCTTCAACGTCGTCTTTCTTGAGCCAGTTAAACCCCCGGAAGTGAGAATTGCACCCAAGAGAGTTGCATTTATCTGCATGTGTTGGGGGGGTAAAGGGTGTGTGGGATGAGACAGTAGACGGCGTGAATAGAGCCTAGCTCGTGACATTCTTCCTCAGTTGTCACCACCCAATGTGCTTGCTCTTCTGTACTCACCCATTTGAGCGTACTTTTCTAACGTATGTATGCTTGCTTTCACAATTACTGCTCTTGCGTTCATAGCGTTACCTGTTTGTCAGCTTGTTGAGTGTCTATCATGGGTCCGCAGGTTTCCGTAGCAGGAGACTATATTCAGCGAGAGGAGGGGTATCCTGGCTGGGTAATAGGTGTTGCGGTTGGCGCGGTAACGTTGTTCTTTTTGGGCTTACTGGGCTGCCTGGTCTTGCGCAAGCACGTGAGCATGCCATGGTGGATAGACTGCTTTTGCAGTCCTTCCCCCCCAACATTTCAGTCGAAGCAAGAAATGGTCAGTGGACCCCCTGGGGACTTCAGCAGATCTTCATCATTCCGCCCTTCGGTTGAGACAGGCGACAGTCCCTATTTCGAATCCGACGAGATAAAGCCGACCAAACGCATGGGGGCACCTGTGAGGGGGGCCCCAACAGATGTGAACATCGGATGGGATACGGGGAACCTCTCCACGCTTGAGTTAGCGCGTTCAAAACGCATGGAATCGAAGCGACAAGGGAAACCGCAAGCGGCACATCTAAACTCCATCCCAGAGTTCATTGCTGAGGCCAAAATGCCAAATGGATGGGCAGCTCAGAGTTCTGGCAAGCCGCCACACGATCGCTAAACCAGCTTCGAATGCCGACACAGCCACCGCGACATGACCATAGGCAATCCGGCGTGTAAACAGATACGGGAAAATACGCGAATTGACGCTTACAAGAGGGGTGTATCTTGTGAGCGAACGGAGGCAGCAAAGGCGCTGGTAACGCCAACGACGGAGTAGTGTGTGGCACCCTTGCGCCTTGAAGGGCCTATCACGTTTGGAGTGTGGCGTGTGAACGCTGTTTTTTAACATCCCGCGGATCATTCTCTGTCGTCGTGTGCGCCGCTTCTTGGAAAGGAGCCCTTGTTTCAAGCGAGTGCACACACCTTGCGAGAAGGCTTTGTGGCAGAGGTATTCCTTCCCCCTGCAGTTCTGTGGATGCAGCTCTACGGGGGTCTTGCCACCTCTGTTTATATAGCTACTTTTCTCGTTCTCTCTCGTCTGGGATCTGACGTTCTATGTTATACCTCTTAATAACTCCACGGGGTGTTACCGTAATGTGGACTACTATATTGGAGCAAGATGAGTTCATTCGGCGTCCCAAAACGTGCAGCTGGGCCGAGTAGGCGAGCGAGCGTGAGCGGCCGTTTGCCGCCTATGCTTCCTATGGTGTGTGGATGCATAGAATCCCACGTTCTAGCCCCTGTGATGTGGCTCCATTCACAGCCTCCCACAGGACGGCCGCCTGCACATTCAGTTTAAAACTATGCATTGCAGGTTTCGCATCAGAAACCAACCGAAGCATTCTTTCGGAGGCTGGCGTGACAGTGCCTAACTCCTTTCCGTTTTTCTTTTGTATATATAGTCGGGAGGTCCGTAACGCGTATAGCTGTCGACGATGTTAGCTGGTCAACATCTAATGCAGCCGGATATCTACATGTTCTAGACGTCGGGTCCGTAGTTTAAGATGCTGTACTGGCATTTTGATAGCACAGGCTATCAACTGAAGGGCTGCGGGTGTACTCGCTTGCGTCATTCGGGTAGTGGGGAAGGAAGATGTAGTCAGATGCACAGCCATGTCTCTGCCCATAGTACATAATAGAATAGCCTAACCAGAAATAGTCAGATGCAGACACAGTGCTGGAGAGCTTCCACCGCGAATGCACCTTATATGGTGCAGCACGCTTCGAGGATCGCTCCCTGCTCCGCTAACAGCTGCATGCTTATTCGTATGGTGCTTCCATTTGAAGCACGTGAGTAGCTGTGCATGCCCTGCATGATCGTCAAGAGAAGCTAACACTGATTTTCCGAACATAGTGCCTCATCTGGTTTACTGGAGGCGCGGGCTCGCTGGCGCCATGTAGTGTTGTCGCAGTAGATTGCACTCTGCATAGGAAACCACAAAGTGGAAGTGCTATCCTGCATGTGTTCATTCATGCCTTCGCAGTGTCATGCTGTTGTTGTAGGATTTATAGTGAGACTTACCAGGGCCGCAATTTCAACGAGCCCCCCAAGAGCTCGCACCGCGATATCTGCAGCTTTCTCTGCTGTGTCCACAAGTCTGTCACACAAACCCTTCCCCCTTGGAGCCCCTAACTCTGAATCATCCGAATATTCAGCAGCGAAGCCGCTGTCACTAAGGTCAGACTGGTCCCTCATGTCTTGGCCACTGGCGGTTCCTATGGACACGGGCTGGCTGGGCAACAACAAACAAACGGATGGCACGCAAACCAACTTACAGGGGCGTCGACACTTCTTGGTGAACCAAATACACAATCGAGCCACATCGTGGCCTGTCTGTGATTCCACCATTGTGCTTGACTGCACGTGACGCCTCCGTACAAACTGATGTTGAACTGTAACAAAACAACTATTCGACGCTTACACGGTGGTGTGCACGAACGTAAATGTAAGCATGCAAACGTGTAGCATTTACCTGCGCTCAGCAGCGCTGATGGCCTCATTGCAAGACTCAACGATTGCTTCTAACCGGCGAAGCTCGACGTACCGGTTCTGCATTCAGGAAAGAAAATATATGTGAGCACACTGTGCTGAACAATGAGTCCGACGATGTGCTGCAGTGCCTGCTGCGGCTGTTGCCGCTACTGCCATTTTTGTTCTATTCATCGAGCCGTTTTTCTTCAGATCGGCACGTCTGTGCTGGAGAGGAGCTCTACTCAAGCTCCGCAAGTGTTGGCTTCACGTGCAGAAGAAAAAAGCCTACCCGGTCAAGGCTTTGGCCCACAATAAGTTGAGGCCACGAAGCACTACACATCTGCTCCACCAGTGGGGCACTGATTGAATTGGCGCACCAGTGGACACGAAGCTGATAATACCTACAGTAGCACAACACAAATACACAATTTTCAACATTTAAACAAAAACCTGGGGGAAGGGGCACTGCCACAACAGGGAGAGATGCGTAAGACAGGAAAGACAGAAATGTGTTGACCGACGACGAACGCGATGGGTATACGATGATAAGCGCTTGACAGCGTATTGTCTTGTATGCCCTTCGGCAACAAGTTTAGCACGCATGCCCGTATTTACAAAGCATTCTTCTACAGGGTGGCTGGTATCGCTAGGCTTGCAGTGCCGAAAATGTGCATCAAGAATGGAGCAGCGTTTGTCTGACTCCTCACTGATGATAGATGATGCGCAAGTGAAATTCACAGACTCCTGTGAGCCACGACCCTCACCGTTTCCAGTGGGCACCAAAATCATTCACTTTTTCTGCAGGCAACAGCTGCGAAGACGCCGCCTCCGCATCTCCCGCGTCATCCCTCTTCTCCTCTCCAGGCAAAAGAGTTCTGAACCCCCCTAGCTAAAAGAAACAGCCGCAGAAACACATTCAAGAACTTTGCTCAGCAGTCTAGTGGACAGTAAAATCCCATACACCTATACCTAGAGTAAAACCTGCATTCGACGATACATGCTCGCAACTTGTTATTTATTTGGATTGGCAGTGACCCTTTTGTACGCGTTCGAACGAGCACTTCCAATTAATAACAGGACGAAAAACAAACTGAAACAAAATACTAATGCGCGTAACACTCCCATCGAGTGCGTGATACACTGGATACTTGAGCAACAAGCACCGAAAGTCTGCTAAAAACAAGTGAACACACTAAAAGCAGAAGGGTACCAACATGCAGGGACCGGGAACAAATTGAGAGAAGATAAACGATCGTAACTAAAAGAGCAGCGCATGGGAAGCCAGAATACAAAGCAACTGGATATATCAATATGGCTCGTGAGCCCAAGCATAATCAAGAAACATTCAAAAGGTGTCTAGCAAGAGGATCCAAAAGGTTTCCAGAGGACAAGGAAATCCGAGGCAACGGAACGAATACAGAATAACTGTTAGGGGGCTGTCTGCTGAGCTTTCCAGAATTTGCTTATCAAGCGAAAAAGTGAGAATTGTTCACCTCGATTGATCTGTTGCATATCGTTCGGATTGGATCTACCTGCGCATACATCGAGAAAATACACACGCACGCAACGGCTTTAACGCCCTTCTGGAATTTTCAGTGCTAAACGCGCGCGAAAGTCATCACATGCATATACTTTCCTACAGCCCCTATCCCCTTTCGTGATGTATCCGCGGCATTTCACTTTTACTAAGGAGGGATGGGTGGTTTTCGCTCACAACAATGGCAAGGAAGGGGTCCTGATGCTGCTGTTGCAGCTGCTGCGTGCACACATCAATCCCTGAGAGCCAGCATCCGTAGTTAGGATGGGAATGATACCACCCAACCACCTTCTGTTGCATGGGTACTTTTTCTGCTGCCTCTAGGAATTGAATCATGAATTCGTTTGCCTCTTCTGCTGCATTCACCCGAGTCTCGGTGCCCTCCACGGGCAACGCGAAGCAGTCTGTCACAACAAAGTAGCCTCTTTGATCTGACTGTTGATTATCTGCTTCCCTATCCATCTCAGAGACAGAAGACATACTCTCGTAATGTGTCGAGATGGTGGCACCATGCAGCGGCCCGTCATCGGAACTTTCGGGTGTCACTACAGCCTTGCCGAGCAAGAGCCCCATTACTTCTATTTTACCCCCCCTTTCTGCATGGGCCATCATCTTGGCCAGCGCCACATCTGCGATCCAGGCGTCAGTAAAGGTCACAGGGCTGTGAACACCCCTATGCTGCGGATTGAGGCGTAGCCTCTGGTGATGCTGTTGCAAGGAATGCAGCAAGTGGCGGTGTGCCTCTTCGTCGAAGGTATACAATGCATTGTCAACGGATGAAGCTGAGAAGCACTCCATCTTAACAACTCCCCCGCTAGCTACGAATGGAGTGTTGTTCAGACAGCGGAATCAGGAAACAGCAGCAGGATCAGGGAACCGCCATTGCTGTACAGGAACGGTGTAGCTATTTTTGTGCATGAAATGTCACATGCTTCACATTCTTGCTAGGGAGACCCCAGTCTCCAGATTATTGCGTGGCCATACCTGACGCTTTCTGCACCGCCAAGTAGAATGAGGATGGCCACGCAATAATCTGGAGACTGTCACCTGACGCTTTCTGCACCGCGAAGTAGAATGAGGGACTGGAACACCCACAACTTCGGAGTCGAGAAGAGCCCCCAGCAGAAAAGAAGAAGGGATACCTCCTAGGGCAGATGGAATTAATGCGACGTTGTGATTGGAATTCCGTAGACTTCAGGCGGTAGCAAGAAACTGAGTTCCAGGCAGCTGTCGAAGGTGTTGTTGTTGTTCAGCGACGACTACCAGCGTGGTGGCCATAAGAAAGGAGTTGAAGGACGTCGCTGAAGAAATGTTTTCGTGTTTTCATGTATTTTGGTACTCATCATTTCAACTTGGAGGCAAAAACGAGACAAATGTACGGCAGGTGGGGAGTGTTCCTGCGATCACCAATGAGTGGGCCAACTCAACGAAACTTTACGGATATTAAAGAAATAAGCAGCAATTCCACTAAAAAGCACTTATTGCATTTTTTTATTGATTTACAACATTTCTTATGTATGTCAAGCAGTATTTCCACGCTGCTAATGACACCGTCGTTGACCTCCTTGTACTTTGAGACAAGTAGAAAGCCCGTGTCCCCTACATCCCTCCCTAGCGAAGCTTCTCACCCCCTTGAAGCTAAGCTAGCAGAGTGTGTGCCCGTGCTCTGGTGCCAGTAAGGGTCTTCAGCCTGGAATTGTTGCGGTGCACTTGTGCCGCAGCATATAATATACCCCCGCCCCCCCGCCCCCCAAAGCATTCAATGTGCCAACCCGTCTCAAGGATTCCTGAGCACAGCTGCAACATAATTTTTGGCAAGGGGAGCCACGCTCACCCGATATGCAGCATTCCCTCCTGCAACTACTGGCAAGTGGGATCCCCACTAGCCAGGAGAGCACAGTGCACTATATACACTACCGTTGTATTCGTTCAGTAAAAACCTCCTTAGGACGCTTGACCCAATCTACACACAACTTCGCATGCACCTAACTACCTTTAGCACACCCTAGAAAGCCAACGTACCCCAGAAAATGGGTTGCTACAACTGCATTTACAAGCCGCCTGCAAGACCGGTCCGGACCGTGGACACTAGTTGGTTACTATCTGCTACGTCGCCTCATTACTCCACAGTACCAGCTGTCTTCAGTATCGCTATAACGAAATCTACTGCTCTGTCGTGTTCAGCGCCAGGCCGTGCTCAATGAACAACTAATCCCAGATAATGAATAATTTGCTAGTACACTGCACTACCACCTGCCAGAATTTTGATTTTTCAGCTCGCCTTTCTATCTTTCCATCAGTTGCTGTCTAGACTGGCATGGCCTGCTGAGGTGCTGTCTTCCTTATCTATCCTGGGGACTGTTTGTGCCTGCAATATCAACTAACAGTATCCTATGAGCATAATCGTGGTTTGCGGTACCCACGGTAGCTTGCAACAGTTATACTACACACAGTTCTGTCTTCATCAGGGGCATCTTCTAGAAGCTGTTTTTAATAATGGCATTCCAAAAGAACCCTCGTTTCACATCAACAGCTTCGCCATGCAGAGCCACCCACAAGGAGTCCCCGCGGCACGAGCCCCTGCGAAAGCTTCGACCCAAGAGGTAGCCCCATCAACGGAACCTGCCCTACCCTACATACATAAATACATGCCCTGCAACTAAATGCTTTTCAGTTGCGATTGCCCCCCATGTTGCCGCCAGGGCCTTGGATCCTGGCACGTGGGTTTGCCCTGATCCTGCGATTCTCCCGCGAGCGCACGCGTACGACAGTGGAGTGAAGGGCGCAAGATACGCAGTAAGAATGCTTGATGTACAACTTGGGGAGGTTGTAGGCTGTACAAACAAGCACACCAACGCAAAATCTCGGCTCAAGCAACGCAGCAGAGCAAGACCCCTGAGTCTCTAAGCACATGAAATCCCAAGACTGTACTAGTCAAGCTACTATTACCTAGAACACCCAGAAGAGACCCGGCCATAAACTACATGCTGGGAAGAAGTGTTCTTACGCAGCTGATCATCCAGCAGCAACAAAGAAGACAAAACACACAGCAGCACCAAAGAAGACAAAACACAGCAGCAACACAGAGAACAAAACACAGCAACAGCGAAGACCAAACATTTGTGTGTTAAAACGACGCGGGGATGCAACCATCTGGAAGAACAACAATCGGAGAAGCCCACAGCAGCTAAAATATGTACATTCTATTCGGCAGAAACTGAGCAGATAGTAGGCATTGTGCAAGCAACAGAAGAGTCCGGCGCTGTGGCGCCTCCACCAGAAACCAACCCGAACCCCAGCAGCAGTGAGCACCAGCCCGGCTATGGAGTGATTAATACTGAAGGATCAAATTTCAACAAAGGAAACGAGGATGAGGACACCAAGATATCCTCAACTACCCTGCTGTGGGGGGTGTGTCGAACTCGTGGCATCACGTACTATGGTATGCGGAGGCCTCCCTCAAATCTCTCAAGGAAGATGCATCGACAATGTTACGAACGTTAAAACGCTTAATGGCCTTGTCCTTTGGGCAAGAGCGGCCGCAATTGCTGCACCTGACGGGGTTGACATGGCCTCTGCCGTGTTTGGCGCGGCCGGCGTTCCTGCGCTTGGTTGGCATCCTCTATATTGCCACTCACACAACACCGAAACCCCAAGCAAAAAAATAAAGGAATAAACTCGGCGACCGCGTAGGAGAAGATATGCGCTAAGCTGCTGTTCAAAATCCACAGAGAAGCATGCAGACGGTAGCCAAAGGAGGGGTGCGGGTCAACTAACGGCTGTGGGGAACAGCTGCCAAGGCCAATCCTGTAGGGCACAAGCACTACAATGGTTCGACCTATCAAGCCTTCAGCCTCTGTATCCACGAACAGAAATGATATAGGACATTATTAGAAGTGAATTTAGTTTAGAATATTTATACATTAATTATAACAAACCGGTGACGAGCTCCTGGCCATGGGGCTGGCTGGGACGCTGAGCCACGGACCCACCCTAGGGGAAACAGATCTATTCTGGTCCTGCTTTTTGAACTAAAATTTGTCTAGACGCCTGAGCTTATTTTGAGTCTAGGGTAGAATATGGCTCTTGACGATTCATAGCTTACGTGCACCACATAGTTTAAGTTAGTTGGCTCAAGTAGTGGCAGGCAAGTGCGGGCTGTGTAATATAATTGAAGCCTGCTCCTGGATTATTTAGAAAAAAAAAAAGGAAAAAAATCCTTGAGAGAAGTTCTGAAACGACGGTAGTAGACAGGATTGCCATGTACATCAAGCAAATGATAGGAATCAGTTCACAGGCGCCTGTTCCTTTAGCTGCTTGAGAACTTGCGTGGGTGTTAGAATATTTGTGCCGCCTGCAGCCGCATTACGAGCCGCATCACAAAGTGCGAGATGCTGCATCGAACAAGCAGGATTGTGGCTTCACTGTACACGTGGAGCATGAGGAGGAGATGCCGGGGGAAATGTAGCGAACAAAGCCCACCGATGAACACTTCGCAGTTCAGTTCCTTTGACACTTCATATGCGCATCTCATTTCGGACTGCATGATCCCGCCTAATATAAAGACTATTAGGCTCTTCTTTGATTTGTCCGGAACTAGCGAGGAACTTTGCGGCTGCATGTAGTAGGAACAGCAACGTAAAAGCCAGGGCTGCAATGTATAGAACCGACAGGGGTAGAAGGTAACCTTCCTGTATGCAGCAGCTTACCTTTTGAACAACCTCAGGGAGAGACGAATCCCACGTCCACTCTGTCGAACGGCCAATGACTGCAGCTGCAGCAAAGAAGGTAGCGTAATAGGGTCACCACCCCGGAGTGAGGGCTGAAAGGACAAGCGAAACGCGAAGCTAGGGATCTACAGTGGGGAACATGCCACCACCAGGACAGCCGAGGACTGGCAAGACATACTTCCTCGCTGCGTTTGCGCTTGTTCTTGGTTTTCCATCCTTCTCCTGCAGACGGGCAGTACAGCTCACATGATGCAGATACACTATAGAACATGCTGAGGGCATTAAAAAGCCTCTCCAACTCTTCTGCACTTCAGCAGGCTTACGATGGCTCATCAACAAAAGGGAAACGACCTCCATGCAGGGTTCCCTCGATTGCTTTCTGAGTTCCACAGCACATCACAGAGCTTGAGCGGGCACATAAAGAGTTTAGAATAGCTCCGTCACTTCTACACTCTATGCTCTCGCCTGTGACCCACTTCCATGATCTCGCGGACTGCAGGTTCAAACCTCGACAGATCATAGCGGGCTCGTTTTGCCCGGTGCTTGAAGTATCGAATTTTGTCCCGTTCCTCTTCGAAACGATGGGCAGGTTTTGACTTCTGAATTAAGTTACCAAAGGCTCATCGTACCAGGAAAGCATGCAACACAGCAATTCCATGAAAAACTATCGGGAACTTACTGCTCATCCAAAAAGTGAATAGGAGGAACACAGGCATTAGCATGCTGACCAATGTTGCAAACTGGTGCAGCGGCAAGCATCCTCATCTCATGAGAGAAAACATTATGCTGCACTCCTACACAGGCACCGTACCGATGCTTGTTCGCGTGACAAGGAAGCTGCGTGAAGTTCAACTGCAACACACTCGCAACCAGTGTGCACATGGTGCAGTATGTTTGCGAGCGTACGAGCTGCTAAATAATCAGCAGGCTGAGGCCAGGAACAACCTACGTTCTAGGAACCTTTGGATGCAACGCTGATTCACTAGGCTCATCTGAGCAGTTTCCATTGCCTGCAGAGAAAAGGAGACACACGGCAGGAAATTTGTGTTCCCAAGCCCGATTTACAGGCCTCTGCGAAGGAGCGGCTTCGCCGTGCACTTACCTTAGCCCGATCTGCAGGATCCAAACCAAGGATTTGCGTGAACTCAAGCAGGAGCAGACGAAGTTTTTCATCAGGTCTGAAGAGCCGGACACAACCCGGTTTGTCGCAGCATCCCCTCTCATCTCTGATGTCATAGATGCGGAGAGTCCTCGGTGCCGGAAGCCTTACTGGATAGTGTCGTCAGAAACCAATGACCCAACAGCAGCAAGCAATTTTGACGCGCTGATCTCCTTCCCATCTTTGTCGACCCCACAGCAGAGATCCTGCAAGGAAGAAAAAAGGGGCAGCTATACTCTGCCATACACACGGCGGCGCATACTCTGCAGTGCAAAAAACAAGACTGCAGTTAATCAAATCAAAGCTTAGCATTCAACAAACTACATGCTCGCAAAGCTTGCCCAAATTTCCATGGGCCTTGAAACGTCGACCTCAGTATGCGTTTAACCATACCTGCTCCACAGCGCCAACAGTCATTATCTTCAATTCTTGAAGTTTGTCAAAGCACTTCTCACTGAGCGTGACGTGGGTCCAATACTGAGGATTCACCGCAGGCAAGGCAAACCTCACATGATGAGGGCAGGAAGTGGTTGCCAACAATCCCACAGGCACTCAGTACTTAGGATCGCACAGTCGTACCCGAGATAGCGCCTCCTGGTATTGCGGAAGAGAACGAATCGCCTGCAGGGTGTCCTCTGAGGTCGTTGCCTGTAATTGCACATATGTTGGTATTCACGTCTGTAGGATGATGACAAGCCAAGGATGGTTTTTCCATGCACGGTCCAAAAAACGGGCAGGACATTAGCACCGCGCCCTACCATATTTTGCTGCACTTTGGCTGTGCTATTCTCCTTTAAAAAGAGCTGCACTTCCTCCTGGACACTTTGGTTTACTTCCTGAACGTGCTGATGACGGTACCTAACCCATACTTCGTCCTGCTCGCCAAGGATCGCCTGGTCACAACGGAAGATGGGTTGGATGATGGGTGACAAGAGCTTTTTCACGTTCCAATGGAACGTTAGGAGAGCAGCTAGCAAATTTCCCAGACAACACTAATACCTCAACAGCTCACCTTCTTCCTTTCAACCAAGCCCATATTGTTTGTCACCTCATACCTGAGCAGACCCGCAAGACAAGGCTGCCACCAGTGTGTGTTCTCATGCATTTTATATATGTTGATAGATCGAATACAAAAGCGCCCTTCTCTGTAGATGCCTATGGCAATGCATGCATTTTCTGCGTACTCATAGACGTCCTCCATGATTATTGGCGTATCGAGAGAAGCCTTCTTAGGTGGCGTATGACAGCAAACTGGAAGGTCCAAAACGTCATACGCCAGAGCCTGCTCAGAGGAGGAGCAGATGTTCTTTATAGAATGAAGCTGTTGTGCATTCCACTAGGACGGCATGGTGCTGCAAACATACTAGGGCTAGAGTTCACGTGTGAGTAGCGGGAAACTCTCTCACCTGGTAAGTGTACTCGTGAATAAAGAGAGGTGCCAGGTCCACCGAGCGATCCAAAATAAGGAGAGTTGTAGCTGGGCTGTCCGACTGCTGCAAAGGCAACAACGCATGCACACATGCTTCCGCAGATCCATATAATTGCTCTAGAAGTACCGTTTGTGAGCAAATACCTTAAGAAATCAGTGAACAAGCGCACCGCAACTTCCTCCGCTTCCAGGCCTCTGTGAACAAGTGTCGCCAGCTGCTCGCACCATGGGAGCTGGTTTCTGTGGTAGCGGACTGCAGGCTTCTGCCCAGAAGTGATGCAAAAAGAGACAAGCTGAGCCATAGCACCCGTCACACACAAAAACTGGCGTGTCCTGAGCTAGTTCATTTTGTTGCATCCCAGAAAGAAATAGCGAGAAGTTCCACGCTTACGTCGTCTGCTACTTTCTGGAGCAAATAAGGTGAAGGAAGAGGGAACAGCTCAAGTAAGGCATTCGGCATCCCGAAGTGGAAAACCCGCTGTTCGTATGCTGCAGCACAGGTGCAGCAAACGAATTTCATGACGGATGCAGATATTCCGATGCAAGAAAAAGAGCTTCCCCGTGACCCTCATAGAAAACAATTCAAGTGCCAATGGATTGCGGATAGGGACAGAGAGACGCCTCACCGACTATCCAGCCTGCTTTGTAAGCTTACCAATGAAACTCAAGTTGAATTCAACGAGGCACCTTATTCTAGGAAGCAAGGTAGGAGAGTCCGCTAATGTTGCGATAATCTTGCTGGAGTCAGCTGCAAGAGCAGCCAAAGCACAGCGAACTTCCCATGTCCTAGAGGAGCAAATGAACGGTGTCAAAAACCAAGATACTGTGCCATTACAAGTGATACCCCATTCAGTCTTAATCACGTCCAACAAAGCCAAGCTTCTAGAACTCCAGTTTCTCATATGCACTTCTTTTTGTGTCTAGAATCGGTACAGGACTAATACTGGTTGGTATGTAGGTATGCTCTTGAAGCGTCGCATGTAGAGGCTACAAACGTGAAGCGTCGCATGTAGAGGCTACAAACGTGAAGCGTCGCATGTAGAGGCTACAAATGTCCGTGAAGGGGGGCCCTAAGAATGGCCTACGAATGCGGGAAGTGAGGTACACATAAGCTGAGCGGTACTGTGGCTTCTTCTCATCCTTGAAGTCTTCTACAAGCGCCCGCACTGAATCTTCGGAGGGTGAGAGAAAGTAGAGCGCGTTCAACTCCGGCAGTGGCTGGCGCTGCTTTGAAATGAGCTCCACAACTGCGCAGCAGTCAAATTTCCACCAAAAAAATCAATATTAGCCACCCTCCATTGTGAAAAGACTAAAAATACCTTCTACTGGGAGCACAAATTCGGGAATGGGACGTTTTGATGCATTCAACAAGCGCGTCGTGGCAAAAGCGATACTTCCTGCACGTACTTGTTACCCCATCGTAGAGGACGTCATAGACGCTACAACATGAAGACAAAACATTAAGGGTCTTGTCATCCACAACCATGGCGATGTAGTTCCCTGGACCACCAACTTTGCGGACCATTCCGTCGAGCAATCCTGCACAAGGTCGCCTTTCAGTGCACAGGCATCAGCTTTCAGAGATCATGGCCTAGTGGATGCATTCCCAAGTAAATGCTACATTCAACTGCCTCTTATTGATCTTGCTGGGGCCCTTTCCTCTAGTGTTTCCACGCACTCCTTTTGCTCATAACCTTGATAGACGCCATGATTTCTGGGGCCAATGGAGGCAGTACTCTGGTTCACCCGGAGGGGATTAGTATTTCAAGTGCCTCTTAGCGTTTGTATTTCTGTGGCACTTCAATAGGTTGGTGGTGTGCCGGCAGTTTCAGCATACTACAATATCACGGATGCCATTCCACCCGTGACATTTTAGTATGCTCCCGCGCTCCGCTGTCTGGGAAGCTTCACTGCCCCTCGGCCCTACAGAACGCCTCATATCAAGATGACTGTCTCTATAATGCTTCAAGATGAGATCCTGCTGGCGAGTAGGGCTTCAATTCAGTATGGATTTGCCACATCTGGCGGTGATTGTAGTCGTTCGAACGCTCGGGCGCAAAGCGAGAGAAATCTGCCTTTTGTCGCCTAGCGGTTTGATCTCAGTAATTACAGAAACTAAATACTTGCGAGCGCGAACTCATAAAAAAAAAATCGTGGAGATCTCTTCAAGACATGGCCACTGTTGGGGCCCCTGGCCTGCAATCACGGGCCCCAAACCCGCCACTTGCACGACAATACAGGCAGTCGTCCCACAACACAGCTTAGCCCCGCTCAGTTTTACAACTATTTCATTAGGAGCAACCGTTTGCTCTACTTTACTTGCTTCTCGTCGGGGCGATGAGTTGGGACTAAACTGTCCCTGAACTCAACGATATCTGGGGGACGCGAACACCGCGGATATTGAACTACCACCCCACACACCAGTATACGAGCCAGAAACTAGTCTATTCGATCTCATGTTTCGAGGCTTGGAATAACAGTAGGGGTTCCATGCAGGCCTGCAGCGGAACTTTAAAGCGCCACCTGCTCAGGCGGCACCGCCCATGCAGAGGTGCCTCCGAATGCGCTCCACTGTATCCCACTCTGTAGGATCTAGGTCACATTTGAGAAGAGAGGTGAACTTCTTATTTGTGTGTGTTTCAAAACTTAAGAAGGCTCGCTGGGGACGCAAGCTCGTTCCGCTCTGGGTGGTCTGTCCAGTGTAGAAATGGCCCCATCAGAGCAATTTTGGCAGCTTCTCCTGGGGGAGGAAATGGCATCAGCCTGTTCAGCAGTGGATAGGGGACATGGCTTTGGAAAGGATGAGGCGATGAAGCTGGGGGACTTTTGGGGGACGAACAAGCACGCAGTGCCGAGTAAACCCAAGCACGAAACGGCCTACTCCGAACAACTCGATGCTCACCATAGGACTCAGTTGGACATGGCGAAGAGTCTTGGGATTGAAGAGTTTCTAAAGATGGCGAGCGATGACCTGTGCAGACAGCCGGTAACGTGGCCTTTCAGCAAATCGACCGGCGCTAACCCATCTCGCGGAACAAGGGAGGTGATAGGTAGAACTAGCCTCCTCAAGTGGTGTAGCTGGTCGTGCGTATTTCGATTGTGTTGGATCTTCGCTGTAGGCTCTTCTGCACACACAAGTGGAGAAGCTAGTGAACGTTCAAGACGAATTGGCGGTGCAGAACTGCTCATTATTTCTGGCTTCGTCTAAGGCACTCAGTAATCTCAGCAGCAGTGTAAGCAGTGAGCACTGCCACGGATGTAACTAGGCTGTTTTGGCTATGGCTTCACACAAGGCTCTGGTAAGTGGAGAATCTCGGAACCTGGTTGATGCTGTGTGTTTCCAGATCAACAGTCTGTCCGCTACGCTAGCTGAAATGGAGCATTGCATTCAACCGTTGCACAGCTGTCTCAAGGTGAGATTTGATATGGGGTTTTTGGTAATTGCTCCCCTCAATTTGGTGTGTATAGTGCTAGCTTGCACACAGCATGTCCGGCTGCAATAAGTGCTTTTGTCGTCACGTTCTGTCCTGGCAGCAATTCGGTACTGAGAGCAATGCAGCGTCGACGGATGAAGCCTCCCTTCATACCCTTGTCTCTACGCAGTCGTCGGTATCAGGGGTGCGTTCCACGGCTTTTGACTAACTAAGGCACCGCAAATGCAATAGACATCTGACTCTAGCCATTATTAGGCATGGATATGTGAGTTTGTGACCTGGCTGCTTCTAAGATGCATTGCTGTGTCTTCATGTGAATTTCAGCTGCTTGACTTGCCGTCGCTCGTGTTGAAGTGCTCCAACGGAGGGTTGCACGATGAAGCAGTGGACGCTCTGATGTTGGCAGACGAAGTGTGTATAGGTTGTAGTCTCCCCTGCAAATTTATCCCTGAGCACATGTTCATTCTCCCTTTCCCTCTGCATGCGTAATGGCTAATTCTTAGCTCTGCATTTCATGCTCGTTTTTCTTTACAGCGCATAACCTCCCTGAGAGCTAGCGGCTGCGGCGACATGCCGTTGGTCGATTTCCTCGAAATGCAGGTAAGGCACTTTATAGCTGCGTCGGTTTAGCTGCAGATCGGGACAGCTCGATGCTTATCGTTAAGGAAGTGCACCAGAATGCAGTTGTGCATGCTCCCGCCTTCGTGCATACCTGCCAGATGAAGGAAGCACGCACTAGCTGCATGAAGACACTGCTGCGACTGTTGGGACAGCATGCGCAGCTGTCTCCTTCAATGAAACTCATTGGGTGAGCGTGCTCGTCGGTGATCTCCTTTGTGGGCAGAATACTAAGCCACTGAGCACAGGGATATAAATGCAGCGAGTCCAGTGTGTCATCGGATTTATGCATTTTTTGTGGTATGCCTCTTGACTGTTGTGCCACTGCAGCCCACTTCGCCGCCTGAGCTGCTCTGAAGAGCAGTTGCGGATGCAGTACCTACGACGGCGGGATGCGGAGATTTCCCGGCAACGTCGCAACGCGGAAGGATCGTGTGAAACAGACCCAGCCCAGTAGGTGACAACTGTATACCGCGCAGCATTGGGCTATCCATGCGATTGCTTCTCTTTTACCTTAATCACAGTAACTCGGCGACTTTTATAGGTGTGGTTAGGCACTCTACGTAACGCCGCAAAGCATCACTGTGGTTGTGCCTGCCGTCAGTGGTTTGTGCGCGGCATCAGAGCTGCTTCGGGTGGATGTTTTGCAGACAGCTATAAACTACCGGTGAGACCGCTTTCCTGTCAAGCGTCCCTAAACAACACCAGGCCCACCTGAAAAAGTGTTTGTTGCTTATGCGAGGCCTTTATTCTTTCCTAGCTAAGTTGCAGTCCTGCTCCTGTAATGCATGCGTGCTAATAGGGCGATTTTCGGTTCCACGGACGGCCGGTTGTCGGCATGGCTGGCAGAGCAGGTGCACTGGTTTGTGACGCTAGTTGATAAAGAGCTTCTGCAACGCTCTGGCATAGCAGACTCAGCTGACGATTTCAAGGGAATAGGACCTTTGCTGGATCTTGCAGCCCTTGAAGCAAGTGTCGCACAGGCGAATTTGCGGAATGTACCAAATTTCAGAGTGGGATTATTGGACTTGGCAACGATATTCAGGCAGGTGTATAATGCGGCCTCCGCATTCCGCCGAGTGCAGTGCTACTTCTTCCCCGTAGTGGCCCTCGCATTCGACCGCTATGTTGCCGCAGTGCATCGACAAAGAGTTGAAGGCATTGCTGTTGCCTTCTCCCAGGTGAGATAACACACCAGATCTAATCAACGTTGTCTCCTATCTGATTTCGAGTCCGCCCATTGGAAACGTGTCTTCACCGGCGATGCATATAAGGTTCAACAGGGCATTTTTTGGCGTGATTGCTTACAGAGCATCGATGAGTATGACTGGTTGCCCTCAACGGCTCATTTGAGCCTTCTGGGGGCCTCGCCTTGGTTCCATTCTGCTCTGTCTGCTAACCGTTCCTGTGTCTTCCTGCTGCGGCATGCACCCCTATCAAATCTCTACAACAGCACGCTTGAAGTAGCCAATGCCTTTCAGGAGTGCCCTATATCCACAACAGCAGCAGGTGTTATGACCCTGATAAGAAACCTGCTCGCCCTTTGCATTCGCAAGCTTATTTCCGTGAAGCCAGGAAGCCGCGGGGCCTTTGAAGACGAGATAAATGCAGTCGAACACGCCTTAGTTCAAAAGGAAAGTGGATGCGAAGGCTCTGCAAAGCGTCAAGCCGAATTTTTTGTTCTCTGCGACATCTTCGCTACTGTGTTGCTGCCAGCAGTCGCTAAGCAACTGTCATCGACCTTCCCTGTAGGGACAGATTTGGATACTGAGGTAATTGCTCGTGGAGTGCTTATTCAACAATGTAGCCACCGGGTGCCTGTTTAGGGTACGCTCAAGGCTCTAGGGGGGCTGTTCATTGTCTGTCTTCAGGAACTACGGTTACTGATGGAGGAGGCAGACCTCTGCCACATCCCAAACCCATTCATGGAGACATGCTCTACCTGCGATCAGCAGGCCACTGACCATGATTGCCTAAAGAACGCTTCAGCTGTTGTCCCGTGACAAGGGGCTCTTCCCCTGCATTCCCATCTTAGCTGTGTGCACAGTAGTGCCTGCAGCAGCGTAGACTAACTCTTCTGCATTACTCGGGCATCCGCTGTCCATATATGGGGATTGGCGGTAACCCCGTGAGACCTGCTATTCCCGTGGAGGGGCATAGTTCCCCTCCTGGGGCCCTGCCAAACAACGCTAAGAACGCCTAACTATGTTTTAAATACGGTTGTTTACACAAAACTGTCACACAAGGAAACATCAAACATTGCCCCAGGCAGCATTTGAGAAAACTGTCGTCTGTTTGGCCCTAAGATCTTTGGGATGCGCTGCCAGCAAACGACCACGCAAGGAGGTGACTGGTCCTCTACTCAACAACCAGGACCTTCAACAAGTTCGACCAGCCAGCAACCTCCTCCTTCATGCCGTGGACCGCAACAATGCTTTCGCCTTCGCTTACTAGCTGCATCTCCTTGGCAGCAGAGAGCGCATTCTTGATCAACTGATCCGTGCCCTGGAACGACGGAACCAGCAGGGTTGTCACGCCCCTGTTAACTTGCAGGTGCTTAATGGTTTCTTCCGAAGCGCTGAGAGCCAAGATAGGCTGCATAGGTCTGTACTTCGCGATCAAACGGGCGGTGCGGCCTGTCTCGGTGAGCGCAAGAATCAGCGATGCGTTTATAGACTGGGCTGTTTCCACAGCTGCGCGTGCCACGGCTTCCTGAGTATCAATAGGACTCATAGTTGCCTGGCAGGTAGCTCTGAATACCTGCTGATAATCAATGCAGCCTTCTGCCTCGAAGCAGACACGAGACATGACCGTGACCGCCTGCACGGGGAAGCTTCCGTTTGCTGTCTCGCCAGAAAGCATAACACAATCCGTGCCGTCCAGAACAGCATTCGCCACATCCGCAGCCTCCGCACGCGTGGGGCGTGGGTTTTTAGTCATCGACTCCAACATTTGTGTTGCCGTGATCACAGGCTTACCCGCAACGTTGCACCTAGAAAACAAATGGCAGGAATGCATACTTAATTCCTCAGTCTCAGACCCGCCAAGCACGAGCACACCTCATTCCTCCCTCTCTACGGTCCGCATGAAGAGGGAAGGGTCAGAAAAGCAGACACTCACTTTGAAATCATCATCTTCTGGGCAAGGAAGACCTTTTCTGGTGGGATTTCCATCCCAAGATCACCTCTGGCGATCATAATACCGTCGGCCTCCTGGAGGATTTCGTCGAAGTTTAGCAGACCCTCCACATTTTCAATCTTGGGAATAATCTTGATGTTTCGTCCCTTGGTCCCAAGAATGCTTCGGATGTAACGCACGTCATCAGCTGACTGTACAAAAGACGCCGCGATGAAGTTGCAGCCCATGGGTATGCCGAAGTTCAAGATGTCATTCTTATCCTTTTCACCGATCACCGGCAGGTCGACCTTCACACCTGGAAGATTCATGTTCTTCTTGTTGCCAATTACCGCGGGATTCATCACCTTCGTCATGACGTAGTCCTTTCCGCACTCAACAACCTCCACAGAGAGGGAACCATCAGCAATCAGAATGGTATTCCCTGAAAATAAATACAACTTTGAACGCCCGCCTGGTGCAACTAGAGGAGAATTCATGCATACATCCTCCTACACAAATTACGACCCAAGTAGAGCTGGATACTTATGGACAGCGTGTCACATACCTGGTTTAACCGAGGTGGGGAGCTTGTCATAGGAGCAAGCAATGCAGCTCTTGTTGCCAATAAAGCTGTAGTCGGTGACGATCTTGAGCATATCGCCAGCGTTCAGCTCTATGGGCTTGTCACCCTGTGGACAAACCCAATGACAAGACAACGGCAGAAAGTGTGTTATACCTCCTGCAATGCGATGGATGAATTTCGCCAGTGTCGTTCGGTGGGACGAAGGTACTTGCCTCCAGCATGCCCGTTCGGATCTCTGGGCCCTTGGTATCCAGAAGCAGAGCAACACGCTTCCCAGGGCGCTGCTTCAGCGCTTCCTGGAGGTTCTTCACCACGCGTCCATGGGCTTCATGATCGCCATGGGAGAAGTTCAGACGGCACACGTTCATCCCTGCATCGATGAGCTGCACCATCTTATCCACATCCCAGCAGCTGGGGCCCATGGTGCACACAATCTTTGTGCGATGTGCTCTAAAATCCTCATCCTCGTGATGTTCAAGGATCTGAGACATGCGGATGTTGGTGCTCTTGCCCAACAACTGCATCATAACCGAGCTTGCGCTGACCAGACGCAGCAGGCGGCCGGAGCTGTCGGGGGCCGCGATAACCTGGGAGTGCGAGGGGTTCGCCATTTTCTTGAGTGGCCAACAAAAAAGCCGAAACAACCTAGAACCTGCAACAAAACACATATGGAAAAACAAAAATATCCCTCCTCGGTACCCTCCTTAGTACCGACAGGGGGGATAAAGTACCACACCAAGGAGGGGGGAGCGCTGCCAGGCTAAGGGGGGAACAAACGAGGTCTACGTGGACCAACTGCGCTGATCAAATGGCTTACTTCTATACAAGTTGGTTAAGCTTTCTACAGGCACAAAATGTTATACCCACACACGGCCAACACACAACTTGGCTGCTTTCGCTATGCCCCAAGCTGTCCGAGCAGTGTGCGGACTACAGGTGCGGGTGTAGTGCGCCAGGCCCAGCTCGGCACCCACCTAAGCCTCCGCGGGTGGCTGAGCCAAGCTGAATACTAAATAAACTGTACACCTCCTCAAATTCATAATCTTTACATACTAGTAAGTTTTATTGCCGCCGAGAGGTCAGCTCAATACCAACTAGCGGCCTGTGCTACTTCCCCACATGTAGTGCACAGGCGCCACAATGGTTCATCTTGTGAAGCATCTAGAGGTGTATTTGGCTAAAGAAAATGATATCAACATATTATTAGTGTTAATTTAGAGCACGTATGCATGAAATACGGTAAACCAGCGACGAGATTCAACGGCCCGTCAGAGTCTTGGAACTGGCTGGAGGTCGCTGAGGGGCTGACCCACCAGGTCATGGCGAGACATATCTATTTTGGATCTCCTACTGCCTATATATACTGATTTTTGTTGGTGTATTGGTTCATAAACTCGACTAGGATTATTTTAGGGGTAAGAGTCTGGTTCTCGCGTCTAACGATTTACATGCACAGTACAGCTTGATCTGCGGACCTACGTAGTCGCTGCTGAGCGCGAGCTGTGTACTACATTTGGGGGCTTCCAGGGAAGTAAAACCCGGGATCCCTTGTATAACATGTTGACCCAGAGATTGCAGGAGCCACTGAGCCGGTTTGCTGCCGTAGCTTAGCTGCCGGAGGCACGCATGCACATGCGACTACGGGACAGGAGGGAAATTGATGCATACAGGAGACAGGCCTCTGGGGAATAGAGGACGCCCAGATACGAGACAGAAAGTTAAGTAGGAGCTAGTGACGAAGAAACACCTATTTCTTCAGTAGAATGCCACAAATGCCGGAATCCGAAGACTTACCTCCCAGACGCATGCTCATTTCTGAGGAACCCAATAGCCTAGCCTATATTCCCGAAGATGATATAAGGGACGCAAGACACCAGATAAAAGACCATCAACGAAGACCCATGAGGAGCCTAACCCCGGAAGCTGGGCTAAATATGTGGAGTGTCATGAGCCTATTGCACATGTTGTATCTGGGACAGCAGGCAGGAGGTGGGGAGTGGTGATGAATACTTATTTGTCTTGGAAGGCCTAAATCTACTCGCTGCATCTGCAGTACAGTAACACCGACTTATCGGACTGTCCCGGGTCTGACGAGAGACTGTCAGAGAGTATACCACACCTGGCAAGAAACTACCACCGTTGTGGGAACGATAACCGAAAGACTGGACGACGCTGGGCGGGCACAGAGGAAGTTGAGGGGAGAGATGGAAAGGTAAGGAACACGCACGGCTGTAATCTCGCGAAGTAGTGAAATCTTTCACCCACACACGCAGTGAGAAAGCAAAGGAATTACCTTTTATGAATGTTAGGGGAGGGGTCACACCAAGCGCCAGTGCTTCTCAAGAAGTCAGGCCATACAGCGAAAAGGAAACATGTGTAGGAGGTGTGGACGCGTGGGACACCACACTAAAGATTGCCTACCTCAGGGGCACAGGGGACAGTGGAGGGTGGATACTAGGAGAGGGCCTGGATCGCAGTGATCTAACCCTAAGGGGGGACAAATGGACGTTTATACGAGATATCCTAAATCTAGGAGGAGACAAACGTAATAGGCTGCGTACCTATGGTACAGGGGTGATATGCACAGTGGCGGCAGGACCTAATGCCATTCCAGTCTCCCTAAAGTGAGAAGGGACGTTGCCTGATGTGACGAATCGGTCGATAGTAGAAACCAAGGATGCCAGGAAGGGTCAACAGTCAGCCGAATAGGACAAGGCACCGACTCAGCCGGTGTGCGGTAGAGAGAATGACGGCAAGTGGAGGAGTCACCATGAATTGCAAACAAGGGTACAAGAGTGTTCAGCAGCCTTACAGGGGACTGGTGTATTGAACAGCCCAGTCACCCAGCTGACACTACGTGATTCTCCAACCTGAGCAACTTAGGTACACACCGCTTATACAGTTTCAGTCGCTACAAATAGCTACAAGTAGTTTAGAAACGGTAAAATACCATGCCCCGATTATTAGGGGTTAAAAAAGCCGGTTTCTTAAAAGTCATCCGTCTCACAGGGAGGACGAACCGAGCGCCTCATCCTCTTACAGCGTGGGAATTGCTAACCCGCTGCGCTTGCCTCCAAGGTGTGTAGGCACGAGGTGCCAGTTCGATCACAATTGTGGTATACCAAACTCCCTATTAAATACTAAATACTCTTTATTTTGCGCTTTATGACGAATGCACTCCCTTTAGACTTGGCGGAGAGCCTATTGTAGTGCCTATGTACTACAAATTCCACCCGCCTAGGACTAATTCCCCCATCCCTGGTGTGGAGTGTTCCTAGCTTTCCCAACCTTGCCTTGCTATCTGTTTCGTCTCATCGTCACCTCCTTAGTTCGGACCTTTCAGGGAAGTGAGGCTCCCTACTGTCTTGCCTATCTGGTTGCGCTGCCATTTGTGCTTTCTACGTCCTACCAGCTAATTTACTCCTTCTGTGTTCGTCGAGCTCGTCGTCCTCACTTTCGGAGGTCCAATGCTTTGGACTGGGCCTCCCGTAGAAGTCCGTAATGCCTTAAGTCGCTCCGAGCAGAGTGGCGCTCTCTGTGCTGTGGCACTGACCCCTATAAGGTTCAAACATGAGAGGATGAGAGCGTCTTTTAAAGTTAAATTACGCCATATTGGAGTGTTTCTTCGTCGTCAGCCGGAAGGCACTAAACCGAGGGGCACAAAGGTCTGTAGTGGCAGTAATGAGTACTCTAGCGCGCTACATTGCTTCGCGCCAGAGATTTCCATAGAATCACTAGGGGCTTCAATGGCGCTAAATTTCTCTACACAATTTTTCGTTTCTGTGGCATGCGCGCGTTGTGAAGAGGCAGCTCGAGAAAGAAATAGAAGAGCTGTCCCACCTATCCGCGCTGTCTCGCTTCCACCACTTTCGCCTATACATTGCTGCCTTGCTTCTGCGTTCTATACTAGAATTTGATCTTGCGGGGCACTAGAGGTGAAATTCCAGCAGTTGGCCTGGAAATCAAGGAATAGTTCCAAGCTGCAAATTGGACACTGTATCTTAGGTGACACTGTATCTTAGGGGCAAATGCCAACGCATCGAATGAACGAGAAGCTACACAGGCTGTAAACTATTAGGGATGAATGTTCATCAGGGGTATTCTGCGCCGTGGATTGGGAGGCCACAGTTTAATGCGAACACGCCACTCTAAGGGCAGCATGTAGCCGTCGGCGTGGAGCGTCAATGCTCATACGACATTTTTTTTCCATTGTGCATTTGGTTTACGGGCTGATTACAGCAACGAAGATAAATGCCGTTCATGCCCACCTAGTGCAACCAACGGAAAGTGTTATACTTGTACTCCTCCCTGGTATTGGGTACAGAGTTTTTCCCATGCACATCATGCATGGCAGCTGCATGCAACCACGACATCCTCAGATGGCTGTAGATGGGAGTCAACTTTGTCTATCGGCTGCGAGGCACCGGAAAACAAATGGATCCATATGCAAAGAAGAAATGCATGGGGGCAACTGCTGGAGAAGGGCAAGGGCCCAAACCTGCATCTGGACGCCTGCCACACGCATCTCAAGGTGTGAGCGCCATGAACTCATGAGTAGAGGCTGCCGTGTCCGCTCTTAGGACTGGCATATCCACTCTTATGTTGCCCATATCGGCTCTTAGATAATGAAGCCTCCATCACCTGCAGCTTCTGCCGCAAGTTCTAAATCCTTTGGGACACCACTTTTCAGTGGAGAGCCTGAAGAATTGGGCAGCCGCGATCGTGGGAACAGTATATCCAAAATTGATTGGCGATTCCTGGCCATGGCGCCCTGCTGTCTGCGGCGTTTACTTGAAAGTGAGGGATATTTCGACGCATTCCCTGAGGGCGAACAGAAAGTTGCAACACCGCTCTCTGATTAGCCGAAAGGTGGCAGAGACGCTTAGCCACTGTCGAATTATGAAGTCTAGTGCCTTCCACCACAGTTGCCACTGATAGCCTAGGTTCAAAATATACTGATCATCCCGATAACAAGTTCGCAGAATAGCACCAGAACTCATCGGCAACGCAACCCAGTGTGGCAGATGGCGCAGTAGTCGTCTTGTACGCTTGGTAGGATGCAGTGAACGCGAACCGTAGCTGAGTCGTTCTGATAGATCTATGGACTGCCTTACAATATTTTCTCGGACTCCTTATGCAGCATGTACAGGTAAACCGTCTTTTCGCATGCCTCAGAGACCTGCACCATCGAATCCCGAACTAAGTGGACATCCTTTATTTTAAGCGCAGCACCAACTCGGATCCCCGTCGTTTGATCTACGGGTAACAACTCTGCGTCAAACCTCTTGGAATGCAACAGGGATCTTCACGCTCTCGCCGGGCGCCAACGTCATTTCGTGTTTCCTGTAAAGACAATGCTGTTCATTTTAGGGAATTTGCCTTGCCGGGACCCACCGAGCAGTCTTGCTAGTGTCGTGCCGTGACTTGTGCACAGGCTGTTCGTACGGAGTTAGCTTACTTAGGAGTCATGACAGTTTCATCCGATGAAGCAATGGTAATGCTTAAACCCTCCTCCTTAGGATTTTGGTACGAAAGTTTCTGAAGACGCCAGGTTATCCTTCGGTTCTTGTTTAATATTAATCTAAGGATGCTATCAAGCATTTCGGGTACTTAAGCCTACGCTAGTGAGGTTGAAGCAGTGTTGGTGCCATCAAACAACAATACGACTATATATTACGCGCTGGTGCCATTCTTGATTGCTTTTAGAGCAGCCGCACTTGAGTTTGCTTCGCTCCCACGGGGAAAGTCAACTCGTAGTTCCGTGTTACTGTGCAAGCAGGATCTGAAGACGAATCGCCACCAAAGCACATAAGGCTGCCTTCGAGCACAGAAAGTTACGTACAGGGAACTGAATGCACTTACGGCTTGAGCAGTTTGCAAGGGGGTTGCCTTTAGATTTGTGCTTTTCCCCTGTCTCATTCGAGCCATCGTTCGCTGAGTCCTTTTTCTCCTTTTTTGACTTTTTCTTTGGCTTGTCCCCTTTATGGTCCTCCATAGCACCTTCTTTATTTTCTCCTGCTGCACCGTGCTCCTCGCCTTTATCCTTATTCTTTTTTTTCTTGGCATCTGGAACACCTGACCCGTCTTCACACCCGTCATGCTTTTCTGTTTCCCCCTTTTTCTCATCACTCTTCTTCTTTTTTTTCTTCGCATCTGGAGCGCCTGACGAGTCGTCATGCCCGTCAGGTGTCTCCGAAGCCTCCTTTTTCTCGTCGCTCTTTTTCTTTTTCTTCTTTGAGTCTGCTGCTGGTGGTTCTCCGTCACTCTCTTCGTGAGGCGAGGCACTATCTTTTGCGCCATCTTTCTTCTTTTTCTTCTTCTTTTCTGAGGCATTTCCAGACTCCCCGCCTGGTGCTTCGAGCTTTTCAGCAGTGTCTTTCTCCTTGACTTTTTCCTCCTTGCTCTCCACCTGTTTCTCCGAGACAGCTTCGTTACTGCCATGATCCCTATTAGCAGATTTATCCTCGTCCTTTTTCTTCTTCTTCTTTGGCTCTTCTTTTGGCAGCTCATCAGACGGCCTCTCGGCATCCACCTCCCCATCTGACGCTTTCTTTTTCTTCTTCTTTGTGTCAGACTTTGTTCCTGCACCTTCGTCTCCCTTGTCATTGTCTTCTTTTTCTTTAGCCTTGGCTTTCTTTTTCTTCTTTTCACCCGTTTCAGCAGAGTCGCCAGTACCCACGGCGCCGGTTTCAGCTTGGGTATCACTGTTTTCGTTTGCTTCCTGGCTGCCTTCGCTCTTATCTTTGTTGTGTTTTGGCTTGTGGTGCTTCTTCGCCTTATCTGAAGATAGTGTTGACGATGGGTGCTCGCTATCGTGGCTGTGTTCCGCCGTTATACTTGCACTGTTCGGCTCCTCAGCATTTGAACCTTCTTGCTTATCCTTGTGCCTTTTCTTGGGCTTTTCTCCGGACCTGCTAGAGTTAGCTACTTCTGAATCTATGGTGACGTCACCGCCAGCTTTGCCGGAGGCATCTTCAGTACCCTTATCTTCATTCCCCTTGCGCTTATCCTCGGGTTTTTTCTGTCTTTTCGTGGAGGCATGCACAGGCTGATCAGCTGCAGGCAATACATATGTTGCTTATCTCGAAATGGCATTGTATCAAGGCGACAAAGAGATATGTGTTTTCAGGCCACGTCTCTTCTTAGGCATCAAGGCCCACCATGTGGCAGTCCAATGGCCTCACCTGCAGCATGATCTATGGACTCTTGTTCATTTGTTTTTGGGACAACTGCGGCGCCTTGCGGTTCTGAATTCAACTGATGATTGCCCCCCCCTGGCAAAAATATGCGGGATGAAGGGTCCTGCAACAGCACACCCAGACAAGCTATACTCATTTGGAATTTGGGCCATCCCCCTCGGAGTGAAAGTGTTCGAGGAAGAGAATAGCAGCTTTGGCTTTTCGCTTCATCCCCTTGAAAAGTGAAATCACCGAAGCCGATGCTCTTCTTTTATGGTGCATCGGCAAGAAGCTACGTACAGCTGTGCTCGGAGGGGTGTGAGAAGCTTGATGAGAAACAGGGCCAACAACTCTTAGAGGGGCAAGCGGTCCATCTTCTAGAAGGCTGGGCGGCTGTTGCAATGCTCGCTGGATACGCTGTGCGATGGCATCCGGGGTCGGCCACTTACCGCAAGTTAGTTTAGAGAAGATTTGCTGCATTGCAACGCAACTGGCTTCCGCGAGGAATTTGTGCTGCATTCGCGTTTGGCTTTCATGAATCTTAACTTACTTCTTTCGTTTTCCCTAAGCTGCCTAACTCTTGGTTTTCTACAAGGAGCAGGGAAGCAGAAAGATAAGCTATCCCAGACCAGTACGCATTCCACTGTATACGACCAAATGGATAATGTTGCTTCTCCTTTTAACGGTAAAATGAACTAGCCTACAATTCTTCTGTTGATAGAGGGAATGCGCAGAAACACTTCAAACGCTCCCAACCGAGGATACCGCAGCCTATAAGTAATCCTTCCTGCCGCATCCAGGGCATTATCTACGGAAAGCATAAACACCTGGCATATACTACTAATAATAAGGCCAAACAAACTTTCCGTTCAGTCACTGGGCTTCCAGACTGAAGACCCTATTAATAAATTGAGTCGTCTAAATGCATTAGCATGCCCGATGTAGCTAAGGCTGAAGAGGATGACTGATTCTGACTGAATTGGAAGGACGTCAAAGACTGACAGTGTATGTTGCTGTACGGGTCTCTGACAAGAGTTACGCCATTGTGTCTTCCCAAGTTTGGTTTGGGGTTAACCTGAAGGCATATGAAAAGCTATTTTAGAGCTGCTGGGATAGGTGGACTCTGTCAGTGACAAGTTTTCTGTGGTGCTGTAGCGCGGCTGTGCATGCTGACTTTGACCATACGCTGAGGCGCGTGTAAGCCTGTCTCCCTGTCAGACGTTTTTGCCAGGTGCTGCTTTGGTTAGGCTAGACTTACAAAGACCTGTAGTTCTGGCGATACATTCTCGGAAATGCTTTGGTTAACTGCAATTCACCGCACCATAGACCCGGCTTGATGAACACGCATGCTTTGCAGAAGTAGCGGGGTGTCGAAGGGTAAACCACAAACTGATGCCAGTCCATCTCAGTGACTGATTCAGTTTGCCTGCACTATGTTAAAAGCGAATTCCTTGTTTGGTACAGGGAACTTGTCTACATGATTGGCGTAGTAGTGAAACGCCCACCTTTGGAGGCATAGTCCTCGTACTTGCTTTCTGTATGCCGAGTATATGTTTGGTGAGCATCACAGCCGATGCTGCAAGACAATTCCCGTGACAGCCTCACTCGAAGAGGAACGTTACTTCATAGTGTCCCTACGAGCTGCACTGCTTCATCCTGCAGGCACTCAGCCAGGAACAGGCTGTTCCTGGGTCCACTGCGGACACTATCGGGTGTCACTTCCCACCTCACCAGTGTTCAATTTCGACAGTAGCTTCTCCGGAGCTAGCCATCCTACCGACGTAAGTGACTGTTATAGCTTCCTTGAACTCGTCTGCTGGTTACTGCAGGGGACGGCAGCGCCACCTAGCATGGATCCAATGTCAAACCTACACGCGTCCGCCTCCATAGAAATGGAAGGTTCGATGCAGCTCCGTGGCTGTTAAAATCTATTAAGATGCATGAGGCGTCTACCAGCACTAGTAGGGGACCCTCAGATAGCGGAGGTCCTTCAGTAGGCGGACTACTTACAAGGAAATCTAGAACATCTGTTACTACGCACTCAAGCATGTGGACCACATTCTGTGCAGTCAGGTCTCCCTCGTATGTCCTAGCGTACCACTCTTAGCGATAGGCCACCCCAAGTTGAGAGAGTCTGTTGAGGAGGCAGTGTTGAAGAGTAAAGTATGTGCCTTCCATTAAATTCAGTATGTTTGGCCTTACACCAAATGCAAAGATTTGCACATGGCAGCACAGCACACGCAAAAAGAGAAGGCCGCATCGTACACTTCGGCGTCCAGGATCCCCCATGAGCACCCACCAACGCTGACACAGCAACGAATTCAGCCGTCTTAGGCCCCAGAAATCAAACAGCTCAAGTAAAAGTTACAATTTGTGCGGGAAACGCACAATAAGCCTCACATGATGCTTGTATCGCTGGAGGACCGATCATGCATTTTTGTGTTTGCCTCAACAGCCGTTCTTCACTAGCTGTATTATGGCTCTTCTGAATCCTTTTGCGTCCATCATCATGGAATGAATCCGTATGGTATCAAACCAGTGATATTACATCGAACAGCCTCTGCTGCCCTTGCGAGGCGGTGGAAGCCTTTGGAAGTTGGGGCTTGGCTTCAGCCCTGTAGTGCACAGCGGTCCTTCGCTGTGACTACGTATGTCACACAGAGCACCGGATATCGAATCTCCACTCTCTATCCACACGCGTTCCCTCTAATCGGTAGTTAAGTTTCCAAAACGTGTTTGACTCTCCATTATTAACTAGGGGAAAACCCAGAATAATGGAACAGACTGCTCAAAAATAATGGAACCGACCCCCTACATTCGCTGGGGTCAGCGCCAGAGACGGGCAACAGTCACGCACCAAGTCACCAAATCACCAGCCGGTGCGGCTGGATAGCCCTTTGATCCTATAAAGCTGCCTTTCTATCTGAAGGTGTCAACCACAGATAAATTAAGTAGTATTTATTTCTTTTGCAGTTAATAGGTCTCTAGAGGGATCCCTAGTAGTGCCTGAGCACTGCATTACACGAGCTGGTGCGGCAGGGCAGCACACTGATCCTATTAAGCTACGACTCTATCTATTAGTACGCGAATCCCTGGAATACTTAATAGTATTTATTCCTTTTCCTAACTAATAGTGACCTAATCCCTAAAATTTTTAATTGTATTTATTCCCTTCCCTGATATTAGGCCTCTAGAGGTCACGCCTGAGATGCATTGCAGTGCCTGTGCACTACAAGCCCTTTCTTAGCCCCTTCTGCACCGCCAGCTGCTTGGCCACTGACTGATTGCCACGAACTACTGTTTCCCTGTTGTCTTTCCTCGGCATTGCTCTCTAATATGAATTCCCTGCTTGACTATATGTACTAAGGCACAGGGGACAGCGAAGGGCGTTTCGACTGCTACTTCTCTCAACTTGCGGGCCTGCATCGTTCCAATTGCATATGGTTTGCTGTTGTAGAGCAGTCTTCGAGAAGCTCTCCTCTGAACTCTACAGTATATTCAACAGCCCATACGAAGCAAATTCACTCCTGCTGGGGGAGAAAACGGCAAGGGTCTATAGTGTTGTGCGGTTTTGAGGGACCGGCGACTACCGGCATGCGAACCAGTGTCGAGCTTTTTCGATTGAGACTGTGGCTTCGTTTTGCACAGTTTCAGAAACTCTTGCCGACATCAGTGTAAACATATCTTTACTCACTTCAAGCTGAAGCCTGGCGGGTCACCTTTCTGTGCTGCATTTACGTGGATGCGTTCGCCGTTACACGCTGGCTCGCGCGGTGATGCATCCGTGGGAAGTTGGCAGTTCACGGCGGCTTGAGTGGAACCTACTCAGATCACTTTTCGTATTGTATACTTCTCACGTGGTTCGCCGTTAAGAGGAACTGTTCGACCGCCGGTAGTACTGTCTGTTGGAGAACGAGCTAACGCCTACATCGAGCCGTTTATGGAGCCTTGAGTCGAAATCCTTCACTTTCTTCCGTTCTTCTTTCTTAGGATCTCTACTGTTTTTAGGCCGGCTCCTATAGGGAAGATGGAAGCGCACGGGGAACCGTGTTGTCTGGAGCCACTGGATTCTGTTCGTTTCCCGTGGCTGTTTTTGGGCGATAGAAGGGTCGCACGGAATGAACAGCTGCTGAGAAGGCAGAAGATTGCTTATATTATCAATTGTACTCCTCCCTGCGGTGAGGGGGGCGTCCCCAACTTCCACGAGCGCCTGTCTGTAGGCTCGCGCCTTGCATTCAGGTATTTGCGGGTTCCTGTCTTCGATACGCACGCGGAGACGTTACAGCCGCACTTCGAAAATGTGTGGGAGCTTATGGAAACTTGCCGCACACGGGAAGATGGCAACCTTCTAATACACTGCAATCAAGGTGTTTCTCGGTCAGTTGCTTTCATCTGTTCTTACCTAATAAAATACGAGGGCATGTCATTTGATGAGGCACTAGCATTTGTGCGCCGCCGAAACCCTTTGGCACAGCCAAATGAGTCTTTTCGCTCGCAGCTAGAAACTCTTCACGAATGCGTGAAGAAGGAGTCCCGTTTGGTACACTCGGAGCCCCGACAGTTGCCGCAGTCAGGGTGGCTGCCGCCCTTTTCAGCCACCAGGAAGAGGGTTATATCTTGTTCAATGCCGAATGGGAGGCCGCAGCGGAAAGTGGCGCGTTTGATTGGCCCTTCGCGGCCACCAGCCACGGACGGAACTCCCCCAAGCAGTGCTAGTGAGGGAGGGCAACCCAACAGGGAGACGAACACACCTTCGAGCAGTTCCGCCTCCTCGCCAAGTGTTAATTCATGTAAACAGGACTCCACTCACACGGGAGCCGAGCGAGTGGTTCTTGTTGACGACGAACCCTCCCAAGAAGCCCTGAAGCACGACGAACAACTCTACGGGGAGGCCACGGCCGTGGTAGATGAGGAGAGGGATAGAAAGGACTCTTCAAATCGTGCTTGCGAGTTTACTGTGCATTCGTTACCAGATGTGGACGGCAATGATGCAATACCCCGGCCGTCTTCAGATAATTGTTGCGATCGCCCTGTGGGATGCAAAGACACCCCGCTGCACAGAGACCCTCGTGCTGTTGATTCAGTCGTCTCTTCCCCCCGCGCAGAGTTCGAACAACGGCCGGAGCATTTAGCTTGCGCACAGGAGGCATCCGACGATTCAGAAGCAGTGTTGGAGAAGAATTCTGGGGTTCCCGTTGTTGTGGGGCATTCTATAGCTGCCACTCAGCAAGTCACAGAAGTACAAGACCGCGTGGACAGCGAAAATTTGCTTCGTGGAAGTGGTGCTCAGGAGCGCGTGCGGAGCTCCCAGTTGGAAGCTGCAACAGTTTGCTGAGCCACCAGAGGATCGCCAAATTGCGAGTCGCAGTACAGCGCAGGCGGCCGTCGTTGGCGTTCTTTGGGATTACCACAATGTGCCCTTGGAGTTAGTCAACTTGCACATTGTAGGCGCTGTCCACGAACTGAAGGTGTTCGGAACTGGCAAGCAGGTTGCGGTGTGCGTAATAGGACGGAGAGAAACCCCTTGCTACCACTTGGCGGACATGATGTAAAGGGCATTTCATCCCCCTGTACTGCATTTCGAGCTACTGACGTGGTTGTAACAACGCTTACGCACGCCCTTACGGGATAACCCGTACCCTGTATTCGTTTTGTTGCGTCTAAATCTGATCAGCATATGTCGAAAGCACTTCCCGTGGAGGGTTTTGTGTGCTGCGACTAGCCTGGACGTTGATGCACTACCCGCTGCGCAGGCTGCAGGGACCTGCCCCACCCACACCATCGAGAACGAGGCACAACTAAATGCTTAGTAAGCCCTGTCTGTAAGAGCCGCCCAAAGGAGTGTTTGTCGGAGGAGGAGAGCCTCAAGTTACACTCAGCAACAGCGGCACCAGCTCCTAACGCTGGAAACTGCTGTTCAGCCACATTGGATAGGGTACATCACAACTGATGTGCACCCGTTTATTGGCTGAGTTGACGCTATCTCACGCAGCCGCAGTGCACGTTATCGTCACCCCACAAGTGCATAGGTATGAGATGTCCTTACGCCGCTGAGAGACAATGCGCAAAACGCGTTCGCACTCAGCTAAGACAGGTGGATGGAGCTGCTGCTCCACGGCAATCGTTTTGGTGTAGCATTTTCTACTGTGTTTCTGTCTGCTGCTCCTGAGCGCGCTTCATGAGAGCTTCCACTTCTTTTGTAGGCAGCGACCGCTGCTCGAGAACAGTCGGGTCCTTGGGGTCGAACTGTAGTACTGCGATCTCAAGCTTATCTGCACTTGGCGCTGCCGTGTCCATTGTCTTGTTGAGAACTTTGGCTGCTAAGTCGAGCGCCGCCGGCACGTCCATATCATCTCGCAATTCCTGCGTCGGGCATATCCACAACAGCTACACCTGCTAGTCTCACGATAGGCCCAGAGCATCGCATCGTCAAGTTGCTTTTTAAGCTCCCAATAAGACTAGGGAGGGTGATGGTACGAGGCTACACCACCCAGTAGGTGCACGACACGAACCCCAAAAATTTCGTGGGACACACCTGTTTCAGGATTGTCTGTGCCGACTGGTTGTTAACGCCGATGGCGGTCGCCTTCCATCCAGAGTAGTTGCCTGATGGGTCCGTGTGATATAGCTGGAAGCCGTAGTGCTTGTCCCAACCAGCGAACAGAAAACTTACGCCGAATGGGCGCAGGCCACCAAATTGTGTGTATGACTGAAAACAACACATGTTACAACAGTCCGAATTGTAATTTTCAAGCGGGAGCACACACAATACACACACATATACACACAATATCGCTGGCGTCCTGCCCCCTCATAAGGCTGTTCCTGGCGATGCACTCTAACTAGCCTCACATAGGGTACCAAAGAGCCAATAATCCCATTCTTACTTGCTTGATATCGCATATCTGTACCACCAGCTGCTCGATCGGCTGCGGTTCTCCATACTGATATAGGAACCGTTGAGCGTTAACTCTCGCCTGATTAATCAGGATGTTTGCGTCAGCTGTCAATCCGGCAACTGCGCACATTACGTGGTTGTCTACCTGAAAATGTGCAAAGCTCAGGAAAGGCACTTGCTACTAGACTTGGTGCCTACCAATGCAAAGACGCATAGACTCGTTACTCCGAAACAAAAGCGACGCCAATAACATCTCACCACAGTGTGTTATAGCGCAGAGTGGCCTAATTTTAACTCTTGTCAGGCTAAAAACGAGGTGTTAGAATACGCAGAAACAGCTCCGCAACTGGGGTAGAAGCAAGCCTTTTCAGGGTCGTAAGAGCGTCTCACCTTGTATAGCTTCTCCTTGGCCCTTCCATGGTCAAGCAACTTCGAAGTAACCATCTTGTCAGCGGCTAAGACAACTCCATCCTTTGCCAAGATGCCTAGGGTGGAGGAGGCGTTGTTGATAGCCTCAAGAGCGTACTCTACTTGGTATAGTCTCCCTTCGGGAGAGAATGTGGTCGTGCGCGAGTCGTATCGGCGCGACATTCTAGAATTATCCAGACTTTTGAAGTTCTTCGGGCGCTCTTCCTGGGAAGGCCTAACACACACCAACCAAAAACGGGGGCCTGGGATTGAGATCATATGTCTTCTCCGCCTGTGGGACTGGTTGAACACATTTTGTAGAACAAATTCATCCAACAAATATGTCTCAGCCTGATGCTACAACAGGTGTGTGTAGAAACATTTGACGCCGTGGTTCTGTGGAAAGCCACAACCAGTGTAAAAATAGGTTCTACTGTAACGCGAGGAACGTGAACACCCTTAGGCCCCCTCTAGCCGTATGGTATAAGCCATGAGAGACCGTTTCCTTTAATTTGCACAAAATGCAGACCTTTTGTCAACTCCTAATGGCCTTGTTCAACTCCGAATAGTTGAGAGCTGGCTTTGTCTGGCACTCTTGGCTGGGGGGAAATTAGGCAGTTCTTCGAGCACTCATGGG
Source organism: Eimeria maxima (assembly GCF_000499605.1). Taxonomy (NCBI): domain Eukaryota; phylum Apicomplexa; class Conoidasida; order Eucoccidiorida; family Eimeriidae; genus Eimeria; species Eimeria maxima. Next base: position 16,760 of record NW_013563850.1, on the reverse strand, counting down.
GCAATCAGTTGCCGCATGGCGACTGCAAAAAATGGCACATAAAAAGAAGCGAGCTTGTTTATTGCATACATTCCAGACATCCCGTAACGCGTGCCAGGTGCATGCACTCCAGTGACTGGCCTGGCATGCAGCCAGCCTGCAGTGAGCAGTCTGCTGTACTGGGTAATCCAACGGAGCAAGCATATAGCTTTAAAATGAAGAGCAAAGAGGCGAGGGTACGTGTAAATTATAAACACGATTAAGTACGTGATATATTTCAATATGATAAGAGAGACGAGACGATACATTTAATGGAAAAACGAGACTCTACTGGTGGCTGCATACGCTCTCTGTGCGCTGGCACTTGTACTAGTGTGCATACAGGCTAACTGGGGGCTATATAAGGACTTAACAATTATTTATTTCCCTAGTGGTGAAGGAGAACGGGAAATGCTTACGCTAGTATCTTAGGATGCCTCTCAGTGTGTAGCACGGCCTGGCCAGCGTCTGTAGCTGTGTATCTACTTGCTTAGACTAGGCTGCCTGAGTTTGGCAGGTATGCCAAGTCTGTGAATGAAATTGGACTCATATTTTGTAGGCAACCAACAGACAGGGAAAAGGCTTCAACAGTTGTCTGCAGCTTTAGTGCATGCAGCACGGACCCGTTTTGGCGCATGAACCTCAGCAAGGGGAACTACAATTCATAGCATGTTAGCACGTATACGGCCTCTCAAGGAGTATGAGAGTTTACGTTTGGAGCTCCCGGACAATGGGGAGGTATGTCAGCTTCAAGTTGGGAACACTGCTCTTGAGTATTTTGCCTTTCTTTTCTGGTTGCAATAGCCACTGGATAAGACTTAAGGCTAGTTTTCCAATTTGCATGCCGATTGGCGGATAACGGCCAAGTATGCATTAACCAATTACCTACAGTGTTAGTGTATGCACCACTTGTTGCCCTTCCTTTGGGGATTGCCTTGCAACAGGTGCTGCACCCCAAAACTGGCCGGTGCCTCCTCGCACCAGTCTCGACACCCTTTTGGCGTTCTGCTCCTTGGAACACTCATTTCCATAAAGCTTTATGTTCTACAGCCAAGATTGATGTGATACGTTGCATTGTATCGTTCATCATGCGATGATAATTTTCATGTAATAATAATTTTCAGAAAACAGTGAAGCCCCCAGAGATAAATAATGAATTGTTGGGCCTTTCTGTTGTGACGTGACTTGAATACGGGATGAAACTGGCATACTTGTTAAGCTTTTCCAGAATGACGTAAATGCTATCATAGCTTCGACAGATGGTTAGCTCATCTGAAACCTCATGACGCATCCACCGATATCCGTTGAGGAGCCGGAAGGATTCGCAAGAGTCCAGGTTTAAGAGTATTATTACAAAAGTTACAAAGCACAATCGTTCAACTCCATGCTTCATCAGGCACCACAAGAGTTCCCCGTAGATGATGTCATACTTCACCCGTTGCCTTTGTTGGCATTTGTGGTGACTGCAGCCGCATGAGTATTCATGCAGTAGGATGATCGCAATTCTTAAGCTGAACAGGAATCATCACACACCGGAGCTCACGGGCTGATCGGGTGAGGAGTCGGCAGACTGCATCAGGGACTGCGTCGGTGATGTGGTTGTTGGCTTCATCGTCAAGGCTCACTCCATAATCCGACTACGCCGCCGAACAACGCTTCCATTGTTATAGTCCTGTAAAATATTGATCAGGTGACTTGGAGATTGGTGACCGGTTTGCGAAGTAAAATGCCTGCCATGTAAGTAATGCTGACACCATTGACTGCGTAGAACTCGGCATCGTGAACTGCATACAGGTGTTCTCTCTCCGTGAAGTGACGTGAGTTGCAGATTACTTGATGCTTTTGATGCTTTTCGAATGGTTGACTTTTTGACTTTCTGAGAGAGCCCAACAGATGCTCGTTGTTAGGAAAAACAGGCTCGAGATCAGGGAACGCGAGTGCTGGACGCGACGTCAGATGCCTAATGAGGCTTCTTGAAGCTGTATTGTCACTCTCTATCGAAATGAACTCCTTCTCGTCTATAAGTAAATCCGCTGGAGGGGCGTCGGTTGGCGAAAAATGGCGAAAAACCAAATATGAAGGTGGCGTTGTGTGTGTACGAGAATGAGGAACTTCTGGACATGCGTACGATAGTACAAAGGTAGCGCCCACCACGGAATGGCCTCTGAACTCGGGCAATAGTGGTGTGTGAAGGCACGAAAGTGCTCGTTTTTAATGCAAAATAATATATTTACAAGGTTTCGTGCCTTTGCAACGCGGTCTGAACCATATCAAGCGAAGATAATACATTTCCCAGGCTCTCTAGGTGCCTTCGCACATTTAAGAACACAAACACGCCATCCATGCATACAGCAGTCCACCTCTCATTTACCGGATTCATCTCCTTGAAATGCCGCCGTTGTTGGGCAGGCGCATCCGCTAAGCAGCGTGCCCCCCCCTACAAACACGAGAGCCGTCCTATAGGCAAGCACTGTAGAATGTCGTTGAAAGCAATTGCTCTATTACTGCCTGTCTACTAAGTAAAGGTAAGGGTTCATGCCCCCACTTCTGTCGAACTTTTTCAGATCGGACTGAGTATCGTACTGGCCCCAGGAATGTGTTCCCTGGTGACCACGACCCCAGTGGAGGAGCGCTTATAATCAGGTGGGTTTTTGCGAATTTGACTATTCGCCCTCGATAGCTGCTCTTGTGAATCCCTCTCAAGGTCGAGGAGTGTCACAATTGCCCTACAAAACTTGCAAACTGATAAGAACCCCGCCACAACTCTACAACCAAAACGAACGGATACACGGTAGAACCGTTCAAGACGACTTGCCATCTCCTCCACACTTCTGCCCCCCATGTTTTTGTAGGAACTGATATGTGTACACGCCTACAGCACATCGCGGTTGCTGCGACTATGGCTTGCACGAGAAAGCTCGCTCGCGGGTTCCTCCACTCCGCTATCCTGTCCATTCACACTGAAGTTCACATAAGCAAATCTTTTCCCCAGGTTACTCAGTTTTGGAAAATATCTGAAGAGACAGCCCGAGAAGGCCATCTCTGCCCCATTCTCAAAGGGATGGCTGCGGGGGTCCGCGCCTAGATAGGGGAACATGTGGGGCGCAGTGGATTTCCTCAGAAGGCAAAAAGGAAGCGCTAATCCTGTCTCCACTACTTTAATCTGTATAGTGAATGTGTGTAGCTCGAATATACTACGGCATACCTGAAGCAGGCTGCGCTACTGCAGCACAGTGCTGCCTTGATGCTGCGGCTCTTGCTGCAGAGTAGGCAGAGCAGCTGCGGCCGCAGCAGCTGTTGCAGCGGCTGCTGCAGCTGCTGTGACTAGGGCGCACCGGGCTGAGCAGCAGCAAGAACAGCAACAGCAGCTCAAAGGGCGAGGAAAGGCAATTAAACTCAGTTTGTGGCGGCTGCGGCCTGCTAGACTAGCTCCCCCTCCCCTCTCCAGCTTCAGGTCTGCTGCGGCGGCAGCGGCAGCAGCAGCAGCCGAAGCCTGGCCGGACAAGAACTTGATTTTGTTGCACTTAAATATCCTAGCAGGAGCAACGGGGGCATCATTGCTCACAGCAGTTGTACAGTCGCTGGGTCGGTCCCTGTGCCGCTGCTGCTACTGCTGCTATTACTCGGTCCGGCTGCCCTACGCCTGGACTGCTGCTGCTACCATTTCGTGTTATGGGAGACCCTGTTGGGTTTCAACTTGTGAGGCAGCAGCATCATCAGGAACAGCTACAGCAGCGCGTGTACGCTGCAGCCAACTCGTCCGTTCATCCCTTTTCTCTCACCCCCCTCAGTGAACTAAGTACCACACGTACTTATCGCAAGGTTGCCTTCCGGGACGGCGGCAAGAACTGCTGGAATCCATTCAACTGGAGCAGCAGCAGCTGCTGCTGCTGCTCAGCGGCAGCAGCAAACCATACCGAGTTCTTCTGTGCTTATCTGCATGAAGCCGTAATTTCAACTTTGCTTTGAAGCCAGGCGCATTGCTGACGAAGCTGCGGCGGCACTGCTGCAGTTGCAGCAGCGGCACCAGCAGCAGCAGCACGTGTTTATACGTACACCCTTTATCTGCACATTTCCTCTCACATTTGACGTTCAGGATCTGCAGAAATGGCGGACCAAATGGCGGTGCTGCAGCAACTGCTGCTAGCTACCCTTGACCCTCGGCCCTCTGTGCGACAGGCAGCAGAGCAGCAGCTAACTACGGCGAGGCAGACAGACCTTGGCCAATTTGTCAGCTCTATGGCTGCGCTCATTGCCTTGGAGCAGCCGCCGCAGGGGCCTCAGGGGGCCCCTGGTAGCCTTGAAGATCTCCTTATAGCGAAGCAGATTGCTGCTGTAACATTCAAGAATTCCATCAGCGCGAAGGTGGGCCGACTGTTCCTGCGTGTTGTCGTCTGTTGTATCTGTCGTGGCTTCTGGTGCTGCGCCACCGTGATATGTGGAGGCTTGGCTGTTGTTTTGTCTTCTGGCTGCTGCTGTCAAGTAGTGGCATCTGGTGGAACAGACGGTGGAACAGCCCTGGAGATGCAGAGGCCGTACATAGAGGTGTGTGCCCCTGCAAAGTCTGGTGGCAGATAGGTGAACTAACGTTCACCAGTCGTAGCCGTACTGTGATCGGATTGTGCAGGATATGACACTAGATGGAGCGGCGGCACAGGCCTGGCGGGCCCTTCCAGCCCAAACAAAAGCTGAAATAAAAAAGCAGTTGCTGGCAGCTTTACAGACGGAGTGCACGCAGGTAGGTGTTGGAATGCACCGTCACTTTACTGTCGATGCTGTTCAACCAAAGTGGCAGCACAAGCCTCACACGCACAATTCGCGGCTCCTGTTGCCAGTCACGAGTCACTTTTACTTGGTGGACATATATAATTGGCCATTGAAGTGTCGAGTCTCTTGCAACACCTGCGCGACTTCCTAGTTGCATTTCATCTCTAAGGGGTCAGACTGGTTGAGTGTACTGCGACTTATCAGGTGGGCAATGCAGTTTGCCAGGCCTTGGCAAAGTTGGGGGTAATAGAGCTGCGATCGTTGGAGTTTGAAGACCTCTTACCCGCACTTCAGGACATGGTGCAGCAGGCGGTTTCATGTCAGCAGCCGCAGCAACAGCAGCAGCTCGCCAAGGCATGCGGACGCCATGCTCTGACGTGTCTTGCGTATCTCTGCGAAGAGCTTGCTGATATTGTTTCAGAGGGAGAAGAGCCATCAGAGGTCCTCTCTAACGAAAGATGCAATGTCGTGCTCACAGCGGTCGTCCATGGTTAGCTACGGCACTAACTAAGTTCGGGTGTCAGTTTAGCTACTCGGTTTTGCGTCATACATACATGCACGCAAACAGGTGCTTTTGTCTTTGAACCGCTCACTTGTGTCCATCCACCTCCCTTCAAATCTTATTGACTTCTGCGACTGCGTTGGGGGCTTGTCGTATGGCTGCAGGGCTGAAGGACTCGGATCCGCAGCTGAAGGTGGCGGCACTGCGCGCTCTTTACCATGCATTGATTTTCGCCAAGGAAAACTTCAATAGAAAGGTGCCGCTGAATAAGTTGTTTTGTGTTTGCTGCTGTTCAGACTTTCAGTGGATGCAGACCGTCTGATAAGAAGGAATGCGAAAACAGACAGTCGCACATTTGGTCAGTGATGCTTGGTGAGTGTCACCTCACCGCAATCGCTGTAGAGTTGTCTGCGATGCACAGGAAGAACGGGACTACATCATCGCTTCAGTAGTGGAGGCAGGCGGCGCGGAGAATCCGAATCCTGTTCAAGTTGCGGCTTTTGAGTGTATAGTGCAAATTTCACAGGAGTATTACTCCTTCCTGGAAGCGTATATGCCTACCGTGGGACCAGTGAGTTTGGATTGCGACACCGTGGCTGAAGATTTCCAGGAGGTTTCTTCCGCCTAGCAGGCTCACGGGTTACTCATGCATTAGTGGAGGCACCTGGCGTGCGCATGAGCATCTCAGGAAGTATCAGCTGTCTGTGAATATCACATGCCAGGGCACTACGCGCATACGCGCGTAGTGCCGTGCATACGCGCGTGTACCTGCATATGTCTCTTTTTGGTCACGCTGTGTCACACGTAATGATGGATTGTTGAGCGTAAGCAGCCTGTTGCCAGTGCTTTAGATTAAGCTCGGGTGACTGCGTTGGTTTGTTCCCAGCTCTAGGGTGTGTGCATGACTGCATGTGCATGTGAGTAGCACAATGCTTTTACTCGATAGCGCTCTTCTCGTAGATACTGTACTGGTTGCAAGACTGCAGACAGCTTAATGAACGCTGTACACGTGAAAATTGACAGCGTTGCTACTAAAAGGACTAGGTGTGAATGATGGCCGCGTCATAACTGGAGCCTGTTCTACCTATTAGGGTTTTGTCCCGGATGAGTGCACTGGTCCGTTTTGCTTATCTTTTCAAGGGCACGGACGCGCAATTTATTGTGGTAAATACTTCGCTGCGCGGTTTTTTATCCTTGTATTCAGCTTACTTGGCATGCACTCAAGGGGTCGGATTCGGCAGTGGTTATTGCGGCGTTGGAAGTGTGGAATGCTTTGGCTGAGGAGGAGCTCGCTATTATCGAGGGCGACTCAACCCGTTGGAAGCTTTTGAAAATTATGGAGCAAGCTGCACCATTCCTGCTGCCCCTCCTCCTTTCACAGCTTCTGAATGCGGCGGAGGACGAGGATGATGATGACAGCTGGACGCCGGCGATGGCCGCCGCCATATGTTTAGGCCTCTGCGCACAAGTCAGCTAATCCATCGTAATCTCTTGACTAGCCGAGTTTCCCCTGTCCAGTGCGGGGTGCAGACACTGGTGCAGACACACAGGGAGTGATCTAGAGCGATAGACGGTCCCAATCGTTCTGAACCGAGCAGAGGGGTTCGCAGTTGGATCGCCTGTCGTTTGAGGCTAGATGTTGTACCGTGCTTTTGTTGTATTGCGATCTTGAAACAGGTTGTAAAGGATGCAATTCTTCCTCCAGTGCTAGAGTTCGTGCAGTTAAACTTCTCATCAACGGAGTGGCGTCGTCGAGAGGCTTCTCTGTTGGCCTTGGGTTGTGTGATGGAGGGGCCAAGCGCAGAGGCGATGGCTCCATACGTCGCAACTTCGTTTCCCATGCTGGTGAAGGCGGTTGCGTCAGATGCTTCAGTTGCTGTTAGAGACAGCGCCGCATGGACCCTTGGCAAGGCGGCGCAGCAGCATGCACCCATTGTGCTGCGGCATCTGTTCCCGCCTGCGGGCGTGTCTCCGTCGGGTGGTGCGTCCAACGCTAGCGGCGAACTCCTTCTTGCAATTGTGGAACGTCTCGCTGACCAACCGAGGGTTGCAGTGCACATCTGTTGGATGCTCCATGAGCTAGCAGACAACATCAACACGCCTGAGGGTCGGGCTGCTTACCAAGGAGCAACCACTGCACAGCAAGATCAAAATCCGTTGGACCCCATCTTTCCCAAGCTCTGTGAAGCTCTCCTGAGTGTCTCAGGGCGGCCAGATGCTGTAAGTCAAGTGCTCTTGTCTCATGCCTCATAGTGCTGTAGATTGTACGAGCTTTGGGTTACAGCTACATTCGTTGCCTGTGTATTCGCACAGGACGAGAAAAACTTACGCGAAGCTGCATTCAATTGCATGGGGGCGTTGATTAAGAATGCAGGTTAGACTCCTTAGGGGACTCGTCTCCAAAAGAGGACTGTATTTAGGCTCGTCTGAATTTACTACTTCTTCACGGTAGAATACAGCGGGCAGCCTGTCGTGTCTATTACATTGCAAGGTGTAGGGACGATTGGGGATGTGACATACGCATGCAGGCCCTGCGTGCTGGAATCATCTACTCTCACTTCTCGAGCACTTCGAGCTTCAGCTTAGAGAGTCCTTCTCATTCGAGCAGACGGAACAGACTAAACAGCGCCAAGGTAAGGGCCCTCTGCTGCGGCTACCATTCCTTCGATGATTCGTAGGGTGTTCAGTTTCTTCATGTTTTATACTAGTAGTGCTCAACGATTGTTTTTAGACCTCTGACCAGACTCCGTGCACGTGGTATGCGTGCAGCGTTGGTGGTACCGTGGGAAGAGTAGGCGGTCATGCTAGTAGGCTAGAAGAGTAGGCGGTCATGCTGAATTTGCATGCAGCATGCGCGCACTCTTCTTTGTTACGTGCAAATGCAAAACAATGGACCACCCAACACAAAAGAATGCTGCGTGGTTGTGCTGACGCAGGGATGCTGTGTGGCGTCATTCAAATTCTCTGCTTGCGCCTGGGTGATCAAGTGAAACCCGTCGCCGACACCCTCTGGAGCACTCTGAAGAAGGTGGGTTGGATAAGCAAGTAACGTGTTTATATTTTAATGTAGTGCGCGTTCGTGCTCCCTCTTCGTCGCTGCTCCATGGTATCTGCAGTGACACGTTAACCCTATTGTGGTTGATCCCTTCCCTGACCTCATGTGTCAGTTCTGGTGCGTTTTTCATTTGTGCCATCTTCCAGGTGTTCCAGCGTCCTGCAAACGGCGTGCAGCCTAGCCAGGCCGAGGGCAGCACATCGCCCAATAATCCTCAAGGATTTGTTGTCAGCTCCGAACCGAGTGTTTGCGATGCTCTACTTGCACTTTCTGCCCTTATCAATGCTTCCGGCCCTGCGGTTTCTCCCTTTGCGAGGGAGGTGGCGGACTTGCTGGTGCTGCAGATGAAACATCAGCACGAGCCCCAAGAGGCAGCATCGACAGCAACTGCTGCAACGGCTGCCGCGTCACCAAATGATAACAGCACTCCAGACGAGCTACAGGCTGCGCGCATATGTATAGAGCTTGTGGGAGACCTTAGCAGAGCACTGGGGACGGAGTTCGGAGGCCTTGCGGATGCCCTTCTCCACGAGTTTTACCAGCTTCTCAGAGTATGCCTACCTCAGTTGTAGATAATGTAAACTTCCGTTGAGGTGATTTCGTGAGTGCATCGCTGGGATGGCTGTTCAGGTTTTACCTCCCCAGCTGCTTATGCCTTGCCATATTGATCGGTATACGCGTACAGGCCTTGGCGTTTGTTTCGTTTCAGGCCCCGTCGGTGGATAGGTCTCTAAAGCCAGTCGTAATTGTCGCAGTCGGAGATGTGGCGTTGAGTCTCGGGGGTGCCAAGTTTGCACGTTTCTCCCCGTGGCTGATTGAGTTGCTGGTGCAGGCGGGTGTCACCCCGTATGATGCTGGGCCACCAAATTGGCAAGTGAGTTCCGTGCCAATTACGTTTGTAGGCTAGTGTTCTCAAAAGCCCGTTTAATGTTGACGGCTCTCCGTCACCAGACCTGAGAGCGTTAGCTTAGTGCCTGCAGTGTTGTGTAGGCAACTGAGCCCATCTTTGTCCCTTACCCTGTAAGGAATTGCGCTTATCCTGGGCACATTCCTTAGCCAAGCAGTGTACGTTTCTTTACTAACCGTTATGCTTGCATGTGGCTGTGTTGGCAGCTCAATGAGGAGTGGATGTGGTACGTGCACGAGCTGCGATCAGCTACTCTTGAGGCGTTGGCCAGCTGCGTGTATGCACTAAAGGAGGCGCAGTTGCAGGAAGTGTTACGCAAAGAAGTCAACGGAATGCTGCAGGTTGTAAAGGCCGTCGCTGAGGCCCCGGCTTGGGTCCATGGCTCAGCGCAGATGGTGCAGCAGGCATTGGAGCTCACGGGGTGAGGGACCCTTAAACCAGAGTTCATAAAACTGTGTTTCAGTTCATGTGCTTTATTGAATATACGGGTGGAGGCTAAAACCCTGCGTTTTATATGGCATGCGCCGCTGCTCAGGGATCTGCTGTCGACATTTGGGCGGACACTTGGTGGTTACTTGCGCTCTGCAAGCTTCGTCGTTCAGCTGCAGAGGGAGGCCGAGCGTCTGGCAACCGAAGAAGGCAACGCCGCTGTTGGAGCGAAAGCTCAGTGGCTAGCTCAGGTGCAAATTAGCCGTATTGTGAATTGTCTTAATTCGCTCCTCACACTGTAGCTTACAACAGCTCCAAATGGATGTTGGAGGACAATATGGTTGAGAGCGGGCATTGCAATGCTGCAGGATGTAGCAGGGGCTTTTCGGAGAATACAGGGATAGAGAGGGTAGAGCTATCGTGCTTAGAATATGTGTAGGTGGTTGCTTGTGTCGGTGCAAGTGTTAAGATTCGTACATATTTTGTCGAGATTGCTGCTGTGCGGTTGCTTTGCTTCAAGCGCCCTCCCTTGTGCGAGATTTGTTTTCGTTTCTGCGCAGTTGCTGAGTCACTACAGTTGAGTCGAATCAATGGAGAAACGGGCTGCGTAGAGTTGAGCTCTGAACCGTGCATAAACAGTGTCGGGACAGGTTTCAGCTGCAGTAGAGCAGCAGCGACTGCCGCTGCTTCCGGTTCCGTTGCTGTTTTCCTTGCCTCCCCACAGACTGCCTGTCGTTAGAGGGCCCCGCGAGTTCGCGGACTTTTGGGGACGACTACTAGCAAATTGCGCACCAGAAACGGATTCTGGAGATTGGCATCCTGCATCTTGTTTCTACGCAGTGCTCTGGTGTCAGTCGCTTGAAGGTCTAGGGTGGCGGCAACGGCCTATAGCGATCGTTGCTGTCATTCTCTAGATGGGCTAGGGAGGCGGCATGTATGGTTGGGTTGGAGCCAGGAGATCCAAAAGGCGGCCCCAATGGCTTCCCAGTTTATGTGGATATTGTGCTGTGGTTGCTGCTGCCGATTGCTGCTGTGTCTGCTGCTGCCGATGCTGCTGTTGTTTGAATGACTTGTCGCTTGTCGGCCCTCTTACTGGCAAAGCTGGGGGCGGGCGACAAGAAGAGGCGATGCAATGCCACTAGGATGGTGGCATGGCATACCCTGTTTTTTCTGCTGCTGTTTATGCTGCTGTTAGTGCTGCTGGTGTTAGTGCTGATGTAAAGAGGGCCCCGTTTGGGAGCCGCTTTTCGCTTTTGCTCTGCATGGGGAAGTTTGTACTGGCACATTTAGAACCTACGATGGTTACTAAGTTGAAAGGTCTTTGTAGGCTACGCGTGTCTGTTTCGGTGTTAAGGGGTGAGGGGAGGTGGCAAGCTAGCCAGTGGAGTAGGCTATCTTGTACGTTCGCATCGACTATTTGATTAGGCACAATAGCGAGTGCAGCGGTAGTGAGTAGTTCATACCTATCCACATAGAGGGGTTTGGTGTTGGCATGGCTGGAGGAGTTTCTCTGCATAGGGAGACGTTCCTTTCCAAAAGCTATTAAGAACTCGTATTTACATTAACTTTCCTTACTTCGTCTTAATTTTTACTGGACTGCCAACAGCCATGCGCTGTAGTGAAACGCGCCCGGTGGGGCCCCACCGTGGGGCCCCACGACCTTTGCGAGCAGGACTGGGGTTTTCATTAACGTCGAACACAAATAGTAACGGCAAAGAATTAAAAGGTGAAATTAAGGGGAATTTGTAACTGAAAGCATTCTACATATCGACGCTAACCCTTTCTGGGTGGTGTCGGCTTGAGGACACTGGTTGTTTTTACCTCAGGGACTTTGCAATGGCTGGCTCGTTTTTAGATAAGCTCAGTAGACGCATTAGAGAACATGGGACGATCCTTTGTGTTGGGGTTGACCCTAACCTTCCGTGCCCTCCCGTTGCGTCCCTTTCGGACACGGAACTGCGGCACTTAATGGAAGGCTTACACGCAAAGTGCACGCAACTCATTGAAAAGACTTCTGATTTTGTCTGCTGCTTTAAACTCAACGTGGCATTCTTTGAACAGTACGGATCAGGAGGAATGGAGGTACGCCAGCTGCTACGGCAAATTCCCTTCTTGAGAACGGCAACCGTTTGTGAGTGAACCCCTTTCTGTCTGAGCATACCTTCAATAACCAAACGACCCTGATTCACTGCAACTGTGGGAAGTCTCGGTTCCTTAGGGAGGGAGTTCGGTCAAACTTGCCTCTCCCCATGATCCTGCACCATGAAACCCAGCATGTTTCCAATTGTAGATTCTGTCATTTTTTACTCATCCAGGTTCTGCAACGAGTTTGTAGGGAAATACCGGAAGATATTCCAGTCATAATTGACGCCAAAAGAGCTGCGACGGACGAAGCAGCAGAGGCGTATGCCCATGCATTCTTCTCTGTTTATGGCGTAAGTATGCTTGTTGAGGCTGATTGTTGTCTCCCCCTCTTGGCAGTTTGCCTCCTACCCAATGGGGTGTGTTTGCTGTACCCGTACCGTAACATGCATTTGAGCGGATATTTTGCTTGCTTCTCTGCTCATTTGCATCAGGCTGACTGCATAACTTTAGATCCGTATTTCGGGGAGAATGCACTCCTCCCCTTTCTCAAAGAAAAGGGGAAAGGAATATTCGTCGTCTGCCGAAGTTCAAATCCACGCAGCGCGGATTTGCAAGGTCTGCTTGTTAAGGACTGTTTGGGGGAAGCGGATGGCAACGAGGCGCGGATGGAGGTCTTTATGCACGTAGCTCACATGTGTGACAGCGTAAGGAGACAAAACGGTAAGCACAAATGTACCAGCATCCAGAGTCATTGGGCTTTGTGAAGTTGTGGAGATAGAAGTTGTGACGGTCCTTGTGCACGCCAGCAATGGGCTGTTTGAGCTGAAGTTCTATCTTCGTTCCTGGGGACTGCGACATGGAACATATTAGATATGCAGTTGTCCTCCATGGCATCGACAACTGTTAAGGTGCCACCCGTCTGCAGAACCTGCCATGACTGAAGATGGGGGCCTAGTCGGCCTCGTTGTGGGCTCTACATATCCCGACGACATGAGTAGAATTCGTTCAATTTTCCCTGATTTATGGTTCTTGTCCCCGGGCATCGGCGCACAAGGGGGGGACCTCGAGGCAACTATTAAAGCAGGTTAGGATTTCTCTTGCGCTGCGGGTGCCTTAAGCAGAAACTTAGTACAACTGTGTATTATCCAATTGGACTGGGGAAGGGGAGAGTATTTTGTAAATGATCGCCCGGCTGTTCCACGTCGAAATGCCCCGCAATCGTCTCGGTATTCAACTTAGACTCTACTTTCACCTACTCGCACAGAATCCTTAAGCTCTGCTTAAATCTGCAGGCATCAGGAGAGACGGTCTTGGCCTTATCGTGAACGTCGGGCGTGCCATCTCGGAGGCGGAGGTAAATGAGGACACCCTGTAGCTCTAGGCACATGCCAAACACTACTGGCATCTGACGTGGTGTGTAAACATACGAACACCGTGTTACTTGCCTTCTGGTTGATCCCTCCCCTGCAGCTGTGACACATGTGCCCGATAGGACCCCGGGAGTGCAGCCAAAGAATTCCGGAAGAAAATGAATGATCTAGTCGAAAAGTTCACATCGTCGGCAAAATAAAGCCTACGTATGGCACACAAACTGCCGCTGACAGCACAGCAGCAGCGTACAACTGATTTGGCTAAGGATCTGGAGGGGTAATTGGTTTTCCTTCGTCGTTGGCCTCCTCCGCTCAACAAAACCAATGCGTGGCTACGCTGGAATTTTTTTAAATTGCATATGAGCTCTACACTGCTGTTAGTTCTCACGACTACTGGCACACGCGGGGCCTATGCGCTAAACGCCCTTCTGTATTTGTATCCTAGGGGTTCACAAGTGCACATGGCACCCACGAGTCGGTATAAAAACCGGAACAGCTTTACTAGTGCCAGTCCAACAGTTCTCGTGCAAAAGAAAACACGCCGACCCATCCAACTGACCGAATGCCAATCGAACCCGTTCCCGTCTCGCAGTAAAGGTTATGGCCCTTCACGCCTGGGGTATAGGGTTTGCGTAGGAATTTAGATGTTGGAAGGGTACAAAAAGACCCGCACGCGCCCTCCAAAAGACTTCGGGGGCAAATTCTTCCTGAAACGGGCGCGCACAACGCCGCTGTTCCCATGGGGGCGGCAGATCTTCCCCCAGATTGTCTGTAAACAGGAAAACAAACACACGCCATGGCCAACTATCTTGAAACTGGCCGTAAGGTGAGAAGGGACCAATACTGCTATACAAGTACACAGTTCCCCTACAGCGATAGCCGTGCACCCGTAAACCCTGACCGTACCCTGAACTTGGTTCCCTGCTTCTCTGTCTTTGCCTTGTATACATATGCGACACGTTTGCCGAGATAGAAAGCAGTGTCCTTCCTAGTCTTTACATTTTCCAATTGCAAGAGGGAGCGAGAAGGGTTCTGGTTCACCTTGGATCTGCAGCGCACGCGCCCAAACTGAATGGCAATATACACTTCCAGCCAAGTGCCCATTCAAATCCTCCGAATATGCCCCAGGGGAGATATGCATCGGAACCGCGGTACCAAGTTAACCTGATAGAGTATACGGAAAAAATATATATATACATATTTATATATTGGTATGAACGGGGCTGCGGATGCGAAAGACCAAAAATGAGCGGGATTCAATAAAGGAAACTGCAAGGTTCTGGTTGCGGAGAAGGAAAGGCAAGGAGAAAGTAAATAAATGAAGGAAAGTCCCTCACCGCTGATAACCGAGGACAATCCCACGGACATAAAGCCGAACCGGCTGCTTAGTGCCCTTGACTGGGCGCTTCTTCTGGGTGTCCGCCGCCGCCATATTTCTTGACTGGGGTACTGCAGGCTTTTGCAAGTATAGATGGAGAGAAAACTGCAAATGTCCCGCGAAATCCAAGAAAGGGCCCCTCAGTGCAATAGAAGGCGAGGGAGCATGCTGTAATGCTGCAGCCCTAGAAGCGTGGGGGTAGAGAGAATGCAGCACCCCACTTGTGTTCTCTTTTTCCAAAGGATTTGGGGCTGCAGCCGAACGCTGCGCCAAGCCCGACCTATGGCTGCAGTGGGGCAGCCAACGTCCGTGTCAGAGCACCCACCGCATAGTGGGGCTGGCGTTTCCTAAAGCCCGACGGTGTTTCTGTGGGGAATAGTGGGCGATGCCCTTTTAGGAGCGACGCATTTTCCAGTTGTGGCGGTATTTAGGATTTATTTTTCCTAACTTATACCTCCTTTTTCCTCTGTAGCCACCAGCATGAGCAAAGCGCTCAAGGAGGGTTTGGAGGGGGAGGAGCAGCGGCTCCATAGGATCCGCATAACGCTTACCTCAAAGGATTTGAAATCCATCGAGCGTGGTGAGAAATAGAAATCACTAGTAGGATACTTCTTCAGCCTGAGCTTCGCAGCAGATTTGCGCGGTGCAAACAGGCACAACTGTCAACCCGTATTATGCTATGCACCTGCCGAGACATCCAGGTGCCTTGACTGCTGTTTGCTTCACAAAGCGTGAACCAGCGGCATTTGCGCAATCCGACAGTGCTCTTCACCTGTTTATCTGACGGAAGAGGCCGGGGGAACTTGGAGTCCCTCCCTCCATAAAACGTTGCTTTGTTGGCGCATCTTCGCCATTCCAGCTCACAAGCGATTCGTGACGCACTGTCTCATATACATCAGGAGGCCGTTTTGCACGTTGGAGCTGGTTTGTGTTAAGTGATAGTTTGCCTGTATTTGTTTCACTGCGGCAGTGCTGCTTATGTTTCGTATGCACTGTTTTGCGTCTGTCTGTGGTTCCTCAGTTTGCACGGAGTTGATTGGAGCGGCAAAGCAAAGGAAGCTGCAGACAAATGGGCCAGTACGCCTACCTGTCAAGACCCTTCGGGTCACCACAAGGAAATCTCCGTGTGGAGAGGGTGCGTGTGTTTGCCAGAACATTTGCAGAAACCCTATGGGCGTCCGGCGGAACCATGGAAGTTGGCTCTCTGCAGAGATGTTTCTCCTTAATGTGTTTTTGAGGTATATGTATGCTTAACCGTACTGTTGTGGCTGTCTGGGTCCTTATGTTTTTAGGAACAAACACGTACGACAGGTTCGAGCTGCGTATTTACAAGCGTTTGATCGACTTGCACTCTGCAAGCGACGTGGTTCGTCAGATCACGTCCATCAACATCGACCCCGGTGTTGAGGTGGAGGTTACTGTGTCAAACATATAAGAGTCGCTAATCTGCTGATCTGGTGGTGTGCGGCCACGCTGCCGCGCCGCTCGGATTCAAATCCCTAGAACTCGCGTCTTCTAATTCGTACTTCTTTTTTCCACACATTGCTGCAGTGCGGAGAGGCGCATAATCATTCCATAGATGCAGGCGAATGTCTGTACCACTACAACAGGGTACCCGAGGCAGTGCTGCCTAGCTGACTAGTAAAACCGTAGGTTTGCACCTTTTGGCAGTTTAACGACGCCTGGCTGCACTATAGCGCTATTGAGCCTTATAAAGCGGTATATTCTGGGGATTCCGTGCAACAAAAGCGAAACTGCGAGCACCCCAGTCGCCCCTCAAGGGGCTTCGAGTTTTGTTGTAAAGGGACGAGTAACCCCGCAGGCAACAGTTGACTGGGAGCCGCGAATCGGGGTCCGCAAGAGGTGAGGGGTTGGCCATGCTGTAGGGCTGTACATTCCAGCTGGAATTGGTGTTGCAGCACAGCTCTAGCCACCCACAACTTTCCCCCTTGTCAAAAAGTCCAGAAGTGTGCACCGAAGACCTTGGCTACCTGGCTACCCCGTGGCTGGCTGGGCACAAGACTAGCAAAACAGCTTTGTACAGCAAAGGACGCCTGCTTTCGGAAACGCCGCCCCCGCCTGCCGAAGAGCAGCAACTGGTGACGTAACACTGCGACAAGAGCAACCGCTTAGGCCCCGGGCGAGCAAAGGAGGCAACCCTAAACTAACAACGCCGGGAAATTCCCCCACCCTCCATTCTTCACACATTCAAGATTTACGCCAGTATCAGAGGTATATATATATTATAT
>NW_013563849.1:25000-27140 GCF_000499605.1 Eimeria maxima | reverse complement strand
TTTTTTTTTTTTTTTTTTTTTTTTTTTTTTTTTTTTTTTTTTTTTTTTTTTTTTTTTTTTTTAGCGGTTGTACAAACCCTTTATCTGCTTTTTTCATCATACAACAACCTAAACCCTAAACCCTAAACCCTAAACCCTAAACCCTAAACCCTAAACCCTACCTGTAGAGCTTCTAATAGATATCCAGCTAGGGTTTGTGTTTTCTCCATTAAACCCCAATTAGCACCTAAGGATGAGGTGTATATACACCCTAATGTTACTACTGCTACACGCCGTACCTGTAGTATATACACAGCAGCAGCAAATAAGGGTTTAGGGTTTAGGGTTTAGGGTTCGAGGAGGGAGACAGGTAGGATTATAGGGTTTAGGGTTAGGCTAGGTTACGGCTAGGTGGCAGGCAGTCGCAGCAACAGCAGCAGCAGCAACAGCAGCAGCAGCAACAGCAGCAGCAGCAACAGCAGCAGCAGCAGCTGCAGCAACAGCAGCAGCTGCTTACGCGGAGGTCCTCTGTAGAGAGACAATCTACAAAAGGAGAAAATAAATAATTAGGAAGAAGTAAAGAATCTAATGCAGCATCTCTGAGTACATACAAACCCTAAACCCTAAACCCTAAACCCCAAACCCTAAACCCTAAACCCTAAACCCTAAACCCTAAACCCTAAACCCTAAACCCTAGCTTACCTTAGAACAGCGAGTCCTGTAAGTTTTTCTTCGGGTGTATTTCCACTTAAAAACTTTTTAATGGCGGCAGGTATACAGCAGCAGCAGCAATTACAATCTTCCTTGCTGTTGCTGCTGCTGCTGCTGCTGCTGCTGCTGCTGCTGCAGCGGGGGAAGCAAGAAAATAGCTGCACAATGCATGCAGCAATTATTGATCTTTCTCCTTCAACACGACTTGTAGATAAGAGAGATAATATCTCCACTACCTGCATACACATGCATGCATGCAGTTGCTGCTGCTGCTGCTGCTGTTGCAGCTGCTGCTGCTGTTGCTGCTGCTGCTGCTGTTGCTAAAGGCTGACGCAAGATCGTGCAGCAACCTGCACGTGCTGCACTGTAAGCTCCTTCATGCAACGGCAGCAGCAGCTCCTGCTGCTGCAGCACGTGCAGTGCCACTTGCTGTTGCTGCAGCAGCAGCAGCAGCTGCAGCAGCAGCAGCACGAACATTAGCAGCAGCAGCAGCAGAAGCAGCAGCAGAAGCAACAATAGCAGATTTGCTGGCGCCACACCTGATGTACCCAAGGCTGCAGAGCAGCAGCAGAGTGGCGTTGCTGCAGTGGCAGCTGCTGCTGCTGCCGCTGCTGCAGTTGCTGCCGCTGCTGCTGCTGCTGCTGCTGCTCATCTGGTGTATGCAGCAGCAAACATCCATGCAACACCATCAGCAGCTGCAGCTCCTTCTCCCTTTGCTGCTTCTTCTCTGTCTTAGCAAGAACAAGTTGCTGCTGCTGCAACTCCTGCTGCTGCTGCTGCTGCTGCTGCTCTTCTAATGAGCCTGCTGCTGCTGCTGCTGCTGCATCAGGCTGCTGCTCGCTGCTGCTGTCAGCAAGACATTTCTCTTTATGCTCAGCCTGCAGCACCCTGTCGTGCTGCTGCTGCAGCAGCAGCAACACGTGTTGCATGCATGCATCTATGCATGCAGCAAGGATGCTGCTTGCTGCTGCTGCTGCTGCTTTCTGTGCAGCAGCAACAGTAACCGAGTCCAGCAGCAGCAAGCAGCAAGACAAGACATCAGCAGCAACTGCAGCAGAAGGCTGCAGCCGAATGCACTCCGCTGCAGCAGCAACAGCAGCAGCAGCAGCAAAAACACAAGCATGTGCAGCAGCAACAACAGCAGCAGGAGGAGCAGCATATACAGCAGCAACAGCAGCAGCAACAACAGCAGCAACAGCAGCAACACCAACTTACCGAGAGTAAGCGCAAGGAAGCAACTCCGCAGGCTGAGGTCCGCCTGCTGCTGCTGTTGCTGCTGCTGCTGTTGATGCTGCTGTTGCTGCTGTTGTTGCTGCTGTTGTTGCTCCCAATTCTGCTGCTGCTGTTGCTGTTGCTCCTGTTGCTGCTGCTTCAATTGCAGCAGCTGCTGCTGGTGCTGCTGCAGCTCCTGCAAAGGACAGCAAGCACCACGGATTGCTGCTAATTAACA
>NW_013563849.1:0-20000 GCF_000499605.1 Eimeria maxima | reverse complement strand
TTAGGGTTTATAATTAGGGTTTAGGGTTTAGGGTATATTTAGGGTTTAGGGTTTAGGGTTTAGGGTTTAGGGTTTAGGGTTTAGGGTTTAGGGTTTACCTTTAAGACAAGTAAAATGAATATGTCTAAATGCATTAGTATAATTATTAACAGAAGAAGAAAGAGAAAGAAAAGTGTTTAGACGAATTGATGGAGAAAATATACAAATTAAATTACGAATACAACGAACCTATGACACATAAACCCTAAACCCTAAACCCTAAACCCTAAACCCTAAACCCTAAACCCTAAACTCTAAATAGAAAACCCTTAACAATTAACCATATCTTGTATATCCTAGACCCTACATCTTACACCTTAAATCATAGATTATAAGTCCTAGTATGTCCTAAACCCTAAACCCTAAACCCTAAACCCTAAACCCTAAACCCTCACCGCATTCGCCTGTACATCAACAGAATTATCTTCAAGTTGTTGCAAAAGGGCCGTCGCTGCTCGTCCTTCCCAGGCGGCTCCTAAACCCTGAAAACCCCAAACCCTAAACCCTAAACCCTAAACCCTAGAATCCTATACCCTAGAATCCTAAACAGGCAGGTCTTCGTCCTAAGAATCCACGAAACTCAAACCCTAAACCCTAAACCCTAAACCCTAAACCCTCACCTGTGGACTGCTTAAGATTGCCTCTGTCAAGTCGGACGCCGCCATAACCCGTTTGTCCTGAGCACCATAAACCCTAAACCCTAAACCCTAAACCCTAAACCCTAAAAACGTTTTCCCTCGTTGCTACGGTAGCTGCAGCGAGGTGTCTGCCGACTGCTGCTGCTGTTGCTGTTGCTGCTGCTGCTACTACTACTGCTACTGCTGCTGCTGCTGCTGCAGCATCGGCAGCAGCAGCTGCTGCTGGAAATCCAACTGCAGGTGGCTGTGACGTTTAGGCAGCAGCAGTAGAACAAAGGCAACAGCAGCAGCAGCCGCAACAACAGCAGCAACAGCAACAGCAAGAGCAGCAGCAGCAACAGCAAGAGCAGCAGCAGCAACAGCAGCAACAGCAAGAGCAGCAGCAGCAGCAGCAGCAGCAGAAGAAGAAGATTGTTCTTGCCTACCAAGTCAATGTCTTTCATCTGCTGCAGCAGCTGAGGAATACTAGCGCTACGCACCGCCATTTTTGCTGCTGCTTCTGTTGCTGCTGCTGCTGCTGCTGCTGTTCCTGCTACTGCTGCTGCTGTTGCTGCTGTTGCTGCCAGTCCTACGGCTGTTGCAGTTGTCTTTGCTGCTGCTGTTGTTGTTGTTACAGTCGCCACTGTTGTGCTCACTGTTGTTGTTGTTGCTGCTGCTGCTGCTGCTGTTGCTGCTGCTGTTGTTGCAGTTAATGCTTTTGCATATACTGATGCTGCTGCTGCTGCTGAGGGGCTGCTGCTATTTTGCTGCTGCTCCGCTTGCTGCCTGTGCACGTGCTGCTGCTGTGTTGTTGCTGCTGTATTGCTGATGCAGTGTTGCTGCTGCAGCGTTACTGCTGCTGCAGTGCTGCTGCTGCTGCTGATATATTATTGCTGCTATACTGCTGCTGCTGCGCTGCTGCAACTCCCTAACTGCGGGAAGGTGCGGGAGCAGCCCCCCTACGTCCATGTGTTGCAGTGAAACCCTAAACCCTAAACCCTAAACCCTAAAACCTAAACCCTAAACCATAAACCCTAAAGCCGAAGCTGTTTTGTGTTTCTTATTTTGCTTCGGTTGCTTCTGCAGGGTAGTTTCCCTGGGGGCCCCCAACTCATTGGGGGGCCCCTAGCAGGCACTGCCGTTCGCTGCTGCTAGGGCAGCAACTGCAGCAGCAACACAGCAGCAGCAGCAGCAGCAGCAGCAGCAGCAACACTAGATTAGGAAGCATATATGACGCCTTCTGTAGTAAATATTAAAGAAATTAATTAAATAAAATTATAATTAAAAATAATTTCTTATAAAGTATTCAATAATATAGCGTAACCTGCTGCTGCTGTTGCTGCTGCTGCTGTTGTTGCTGCTGCTGCTGGTGTTGTTGTTGCCCGGCGCCGACGACGCTCATGAGGTCTAAACCATAAACCCCAAACCCTAAACCCTAAACCCTAATTTATAAACCCATAAAATAACTCCTGTGACTAACTCACTTGATTCACCTGCATAAACCCTAAACCCTAAACCCTAAACCCTAAACCCCCGAGCTGAAGCAGGTCGCGCTCCTCATTGACTGCTGCAGCCGACGGTCCAGAGCAGCAGCAGCAACAACAGCTGCAGCAACAACAGCAGCTGCAGCAGCAGCGACACATGCAGCACCATCTATAATTAAACAATTTCAATATTGCATGCAGCTAACAGCAGCAGCAGCAGCAGCAGCAGCAGCAGCAGCAGCAGCAATAGCAGCACGCGATCTATCTACTGGCAGCAGAGGCGATACCGGCGCCTGTCCACTGCAGAGTGTCTAAACCCTAAACACTAAACCCTAAACCCTAAACCCTAAACCCTAACTTAGCAGCAGCATAGGGTTTTTCTTTAATTTCTTAGACAACCGCTTTATCTCGAGCAGCAGCGGCTGCAGCAGCAGCAGCAGCGGCTGCTGCTGCTGCAGCAAAAGCAGCAACAACAAGCAGGAGAGGATAATCACGATATAGCCTTCTGGGCACAACAAGCAGCAGCAACAACAGCAGCAGCAGCAGCACTATCATCACCACCAGCAACAGCCCGAACAGCAACATCAAACGGAGCAGCAGCAACAGCAGCAAAAGCAGCAACAGCAACAGCAGCAACAGCAGCAACAGCAGCAGCAATGGGTCAGAATTGCGTGCGTCCCTTCTCTCGGGATTCTCATGGCGATCGTTCGTCTAAGGATGGCGGGCGTTGGCTGTGGCCTTACGGCAGCAACAAGAGCAGCAGCAGCAGCAGCAGCAGCAGTAGTAGTAGTAGTAGTAGTAGTTGTGCTGCAGCCATATCACTACAGCAGCAGCAACAGCAGCAGCTGCTGCTAAGAGAGACCCTAGCAGGCAGCAGCAGGAGATGGAGTGTTGCCTCTCCTTCTCTTGTTTATTGTATTATTAATCATAAGGCAGCAAAGCATGCAGCAATATTATTTGATTGTAGGAATCCATGGGGGCCCCTTTACCCATCAGAGGGGCCCCAGGGGGGCCCCCCTGAGGGGGCCCCCCTCCAGAAGGTCAATAAGAGGGGTCACAAACATAGGGGTCGCAATCAGAGGGGTTCCCAAAAAGGGACCCAGGGGGGCCACCAAGAGGGGCCCCCAGGGGGGGGGCCCCTAGGGGGGCCCCCAGGGGGGCCCCCTAAGAAGCTACATTATGGTGTATCTCCTTGGAGGTCAATAGAAGATGTAAAGAAAGCAATTGATGATTATAATGCTGCTCCTCCTTTGCTGCTCCTTAAACAGACAGAACGTTCGTCCTCCTGCTGCTGCTGCTGCTGCTGTTGCTGCTGCTGCTGCTGCTGCTGTTGCTGCTGCTGTTGCTGCTGCTGTTGCTGTTTTTGCTGTTATTGTTGCTGCTGTGGCTTATTAATTGTAGTATTTATTGGCTGTAGTTAGTAAGGGAGCCACCTGACCTGCATTGCTGCTGCTACAGCTGCTGCTGCTGCTGCTGCTGCTGCTGGTTTGTGTTTACTTTGGTGTCTGCTGCTGTTGTTTCTGCTGCTGCTGTTGTTGCTGCTGCTGCAGGTCCCGCGGTGTCCCGTTC
Organism: Eimeria maxima; assembly: GCF_000499605.1. Lineage (NCBI taxonomy): Eukaryota > Apicomplexa > Conoidasida > Eucoccidiorida > Eimeriidae > Eimeria > Eimeria maxima. Next base: position 16,291 of record NW_013563849.1, on the reverse strand, counting down.
TGCTGCAGCAAACCCTGCAGCACGAAGCAGCGGGTTTGTGTGGCCCCGCATGCGCATGCAAACCCTCCGCCGCCTTAGGTCCTCAGCTGCACAGCAGCAGCAGCAGAAGCAGCAGCAGCAGCAACAGCAGAAGCAGCAGCAGAAGGATGAGCAGAAGAAGCAACAGAACGGCCAGCAGCAGCAGCAGCAGAAGCAGCAGCAGCAGCAGCAGGAGTGTGACGATAAGGAGGACGAAGAAATTGTTGATATTCAGCACATGCATACAGCAGCAACAACTGTAGCAGATAGTCCTGCTGCTGCTGCTGCTGTTGCTGCTGCTGCTGCTGCCTCGGGGAATGTTGCTGCTGATGGAGTACCAGATGCTGCTGCTGATGCAGCAAACAGCAGCAGCAGCAGCAACCCACTGCCACCTGAAGACGAGCCACACAAGACAGAGACACTGCCGGTTAGACAGGGTTTAGGGTTTAGGGTTTAGGGTTTAGGGTCTTGGGGGTTTAGGGTTTAGGGTCCGCTTTCCTAGGGGGTGCGAACTAGGGTTTAGGGTTTGCAACTGCTGCGTCTGCTGCCTGCAGCACAACTCAACTCGCGGAGGGAAAGGTCAGTTAGGGTTTAGGGTTTAGGGTTTAGGGTTTAGGGTTTAGGGTTTAGGGTTTAGGGTTTGAAGTGTACGATCTATAGTTTAGGGTTTAGGGTTTAGGGTTTTGTGCCGGTGTTGCTGCAGTTGACAGGGAGAAGCTTGCTTCTGCTGCTATGAGCCGCTTGCAGTCCCAAGGGGCTGCTACTGCAGCAGCAGCAGCAGCAGCAGCATCAGCAGCAGCAACAGCAGCAGCAACAGCAGCAGCAGCAGCAGAAGCAGCAGCAGCAAAAGATGCAGAAGCCCGCACCGGGCCTCCCCATCTACATCAATGGCTTGCTGTAGTCTGCAAGCTCAAAACTGTACGATCTGCTGCTGCTGCTGCTGTTGCTGCTGCTGCTGCTGCTGTTACTGTTGCTGCTGTTGCTGCTGCTGCTTGCACGAATCGCAGAAGCAAGCAGAGTGAATAAGAGCTCTGAATGAATCCGAGTTTAGTGCATGCCCTCGATGATTTTCCACTCCAGGGTTTAGGGTTTAGGGTTTAGGGTTTAGGGTTTAGGGTTTAGGGTTTGCTGCAGGTAGTGGCTGTGGGGGAGGGAGACGACGATCCCCTGTTGCTGCAATTTTTGCGTTATTTGCAAAATGGAGGAATTCAATATACAGAAGCTGTTGTATTAGCAGGTAAACCCTAAACCCTAAACCCTAAACCCTAAACCCTAAACCCTAGTCACCCAAAGTTCCTCTTCTAAATCCTAAACTGTAAACCCTTAAACCCCCTGAACAATTCCTAGCCCTCATATCTAAACCCTAAACCCTACAAACATTTACAAACCGTCAAATTATCAACCCTACTGACCCCTAAACCCTAATACTCGCTAAACCCTAAACCCTAAACCCTAAACCCTAATTTTTTCGCTGCAGGAGGGATAAACTCTTTAATGCCTCGCTACTCTCTTCTTCTCACGGATTCAGATATTTTACTGCCAGGACCAACAGAGATTATTGCCCCCAATACAAAACTCGTAAACCCTAAACCCTAAACCCTAAACCCTCAACAGTTGGCCTCCAGCCTTCGGTGCTTGAACCTTTTTGTGTCTACAACCTCCCCACCGCACCTTTCTCTCCTATCAAAGGGGCAATTATATATTTCCCTTGAGGGTTTAGGGTTTAGGGTTTGGAGTTTAGGGTTTAGGGTTTAGGGTTTGGAGTTTAGGGTTTAGGGTTTAGGGTTTAGGGTTTGCTTCAGATGAAGGACGAGCCTGCTAAAGATTTCGCTCTTTTTATTTCTGATTGCCGCGTGGCCTTCGGAAACCCTCAAGCCCTTAAACACTTCCAAATACAGGTCTGCTGCTGCTGTTGCTGTTGCTGCTGCTATTGCTGCTGCTGCTGCTGCTGGTGCTGCTGCTGTAGATTTTGGGCTGCCGCCAGCACTGTTGTTGCTGCGTAGAGTGGTGCTGCTGTTGCTGCTATTGTTGCTGCTGCATGAATCCTGCTGCTCCTGCTGCTGCTGCTGCTGCTGCTATTGCTGCTACTGCTGCTGTTGCTGCTGCTGCTGCTGATTGTTAGGGTTTGTTGTTTGTTGTTTTGCTGCTGTATAGGTGTTGCTCTGTTTAGCACCGCCACAGGCTGGTGGTTCTATCCAACCTTGTTGCAAAACCCTCGAGGGTTTAGGGTTTAGGGTTTTGCATCTCCCCTTCCGTGTAGACATTAAACACTTTCCTTATGAAGAGGCAGCAGCACATGTCCTTGAAGCTTACCAGCAAAACAAATCCATACTTGTGCGTCTAGGGTTTAGGGTTTAGGCTTTAGGGTTTAGGGTTTAGGGTTTGGGGATTGTCGTCTGGCTAAAAATCTTAGTTTGGAGGGTTTCTGCATCTAGGGTTTAGAATTTTATATCTTATGATTTTCTGCAAAGCCTCAAGACACATGCTTCAATTTTTAGGGTTTAGGGTTTAGGGTTTAGGGTTTAGGGTTTAGGGTTTAGGGTTTAGGGTTTGTGTGCAGGTATTTGATAGTTCTGGGGAAATTTTTTCTCCAGGGGTTGCCGCGAGTTTTTTAGTTTTGTGTGGTTTTGGTGTTGTTCATGCTATGGCTCATGTTAGGAGAAAAGCTGATTATTGCAAGGCAAGGGTTTAGGGTTTAGGGTTTAGGGTTTAGGGTTTAGGGTTTAGACGTTGAGAGAGAAAATTCGTCAAATGCCTGTAGTGTTTCGCGGCAGTTGTCTGAGCCACCATCTAAGCAAATATTATAAGACGTAGCCTTTAGGGTTTATGGTGTAGGGTTTATGATTTAGGGTTTAGGGTTTAGGGTTTAGGGTTTGTGCTGCAGCTGGATAGTACAGTAGTAACAGAGTTGTATAGATTGGCTGGGGGTTTACGACCACCAGCAGAAGAAGGGCCTGTCTTTGGGGGTTCAACAGAGCAGCTCCTTGTTTCTTATCCAGTAAGGGTTTAAGGTCTAGGGTTTAGGGTTTAGGGTTTACAATGAAGGGGCTAGAGTTTAGGGTTCCGGGGATGAGGCCTAGGGTTCAAATTTGAGGGTTTAGGGTTTAGGGTTTAGGGTTTGCGTCTTGTCCTTGCCTTCAGGAGAATCCATTGGATGCATCACCAAGCACGGAGGCCCTGGTCTGATTTAGGGTTTAGGGTTTAGGGTTTAGGGTTTGGGCTTGATTTAGGGTTGCGCATTAGGGGTAGAAACATAGGTTGTAGGGTTTAGGGTTTAGGGTTTAGGGTTTAGCGTTGCTGTTGCTACGGGGTGGCAATCTCTAGACACCGTAGCCCGCAACCCAAGTAAACTGTAAACCCTAAACCCTAAACCCTTTTTTGGTTAATGTGTTGAGGTGTACAGGCAGCTGCTGCACTAGAAGATTTCTGTACGACTGCAGCAACAGCAGCAACAGGAGCAGCAACAGCAGCAACAGCAGCAGCAACAGCAGCAGCAGCAGCAGAAAGTTTGTCTGTTTTATCTAAGTTATTAAATAATGCAATAGAACATCCCCATGATGAAAGATATAAAAGAATTAAACTCGTAAACCCTAAACCCTAAACCCTAAACCCTAAACCCTAATAATCCCTTCGTACTATTCCCCTACTAATGCCAATAAAATTATTCAAGTTGTCAACTCGAGGGTTTAGGGTTTAGGGTTTAGGGTTTAGGGTTTTTTGCTCTGCAGGATAACCCTCGTGTAAAAGCAGCCATCACCAACCACCCGCCTCTCCTCCGCCTCCTTCGTCTTGGTAAACCCTAAACCCTAAACCCTAAACCCTAAACCCTGATTCCCCTGTCTCTCCAAATAATACGATCGTCATTTTGCTCCTGCACAACGCTAAACCCTAAACACTACAAACCCTAGACAATGTTTCTGAAACCCTAGGGTTTAGGGCTTAACGTTTAGGGTTTAGGGTTTAGGGTTTAGGGTTTGCTGCTGCAGCGGGCTTCAAGGGGGCCCCCGGGGCCTCCGAGCTGCTGCTGGCAGCAGACGCCTCGCTGTCGCGCTTGCAGGCTTGCTTAGCTGCAGTGCAGCAGCAGCAGCAGCTACTGCAGCAGCAGCAGCAGCAGCAGCAACAGCAGGAGGAGGAGCAGCAGCAGCAACAGCAGCATGCAGTAGAACAGCAGCAACTACAGCAACAGAACGACGAACAGCACGCGCAGCAAAAGGAACAGCCGCATCAGCAGCAGGAGCAGCAGCAGGAGCAGCAGCAGGAGCAGCAGGAACAGGAGAAGGAGCAGCAGGAAGAGCAACAGGAACGGCAGCAGCGGGAAGAAGAGCAGCAGCAGCAGGAGCAGCAGCAAGTCTTTGCTGACGTGTTGCATCATCAAGAGGAGGAGATGCAGCAGCAGCTACTGCAGCAGCAGCAGCAGCAAATAGATCAGGTACAGCAGCAGCAGGTACAGGAGTAGCACCAACCCCAGGAGCCCTTAGCAGCAGCAAATAGCAGCAATGGCAGCAGCAGCAGCAGCAGCAGCAGCAGCCAACTACAGCATCAGTACATGATGTAACAACAGCAGCACAGTGCAGCAACAGCAGCAGCAGCAACAGCAGCAGCAGCAACGAAATTGTACAGCAGCCGCAGAAAGAGCAGCAGCAACAGCAACAGCAGCAGCAACAGCAGCAGCAACAGCAGCAGCAGGAGCAGCAGCAGCAATATCTGTTATATCTATGCAGGTATTAAATGTAGTTATAAAGAAACAAACATCCTATCCCCTCATCATCAAGGAAGGAATACAGCTACCTATAGCTAGCTACAGCTAGCCACAGCTAGCTACAGCTAGCTACAGCTAGCTACAGCTAGCTACAGCTAGCTATAGCTAGCTACGGCTAGCTATAGCTAGCTATAGCTAGTAGGAGTTAGTAACAGTTAGCTATAGCTAGCTAGCTAAAGCTAGCTAGCCACAGTTCGCTAGAAACAGCCAATAAGAGTTAGTAACACCTAGCCACAGCTAGCTACAGCTAGCTACAGCTAGCTACAGCTAGCTACAGCTAGCTGTTACTAGTTATAGACAATAAAATTGGCCCTTGTTTGGGTATACAATGCATGTGGTCTCCGGTCCGCTAGCTAGCTAGCTAGCCAGCTAGCTAATTATTTAGTTATTTGTTTAGCTAGCTAGCTACCTAGCTAGCTAGCCAGCTAGCTAGCTAGCCAGCTAGCTAGCTAACCAGCTAGCTAGCTAGCTAGCTAGGTAGCTAGCTAGCTGATAAGAGAGCTCGGCATTAAGTGAGGCGGAAGGCCTTCTTCTGAACACACAAGAAGCGCATCTTTAAACCCTAAACCCTAAACCCTAAACCCTAAACCCTTGAGGCACGAATGGGAGTTCCAAACAAACCCTAAACCCTAAACCCTCGCTCACCTTGACTTGCTCCGCCAAAGTTTGCAGTGCCTTTTGCGCTCGTGCAGCAGCGTCTTCTTCCTCTGTACAGCAGCAGCAGCAGCAGCAACAGCAGTTGCAGCAGCAGGAGCAGCAATAGGCGCGTTAGGGGGGGAGTCAGGAACTAAATCTGGTTTGTAGTGTTTAGTGTTTAGGGTTAATTAGGGTTTAGGGTTTAGGGTTTAGGGTTTACGTTTTTTTCTTTTTTCTTGTTGATTAAATGTATAAAAGTCCTCAATAAGTTGTTTTCTTTTTCTTTTTTTATTTGCTGCTGGTGTATTAATACCTACAGCAGCAGCAGCAGCAGGACCTAGATGGGGGCCCCATGTAGCTCCTGCTGCTGCTGCTGCTGCTTGCTGCCTAAATATACTCTCTTCTCCTGCATGCAACAAATGTGTCGTCTCTGCACGACGAAAACCCTTTATTGTTTCTCCTTCTCCAGCACTATTCTTAGGCCTGCAAACCCCAAACCCTAAACCCTAAACCCTAAACCCTAAACCCTAAACCCTAAACCCTTGGTCTCAAAAGAAGAAGATTATTCACCCGAACGGATCCCCTCAACGGAATTTCAACAAGGAGTCTCCACCTGTCTAAAAATTAAGAATTAGGGTTTAGGGTTTAGGGTTTACGGTCTCTAGGGTTTAGGGTTTAGGGTTTAGGGTTTATAAATTACCCTTGTACAAGAATGAATCCATCCTCATCAACAATTTGTTTATTTCTTTGTTGTTTTCTTAAATCCTTCCCTAGGTCATAAGATTGCATAAATGCGTCAACTTGTCTGAGCCACAAACCCTAAACCCTAAACCCTAAACCCTAAACCCTTTATAATTTCGTGATTGTTCGTGTGCATCCTCATCACCTGCCGTACATTTTGAGTGTTTAGGGTTTAGCTGATTTAAGGGTTTACACAGGCACAGTGCGCTCTAAACCTGGGGAATAAAACAGGAATTAGGGTTTAGGGTTTAGGGTTTAGGGTTTAGGGTTTACGCCTTCAGCTTCCTTGAGGGTTTAAATAACGACGCTGCCTCTATTACCCAATTAAGGGGCCCCTCCTTGACGGCACTTCCGCTAGACTGTACCCTAAACCCTTCCCATAGACCCTGGGGCCCCCAACCGCAGCACCCTTCCTTAGGGGCCCCCTTTTTAGGGGCCCCCTTTGCCCCAACCTTAGGGGGCCCCCATTCAAGGGGAACAGCAGCAGCTAATGCGCGTGCTGCTGCTGCTGCTTCCTCATAGATAATATGCACCAGACGGACACTAGCCACCTGCAGACAAACCCTAAACCCTAAACCCTAAACCCTAAACCCTAGGGGTTTAAAGGAGAATACAGATGGGGTATGAAATGTGGAGTCGCCAAAAAGGGTTTAGGGTTTAGATAGGATAGGATCAAGTAGGGTTTAGGGTTTTTAGGGTTTTTAGGGTTTATTAGGGTTAATTAGGGTTTAGGGTTTAGGGTTTACGGATTTTTTGGATATTTTTTGTTGTGTTAATTTATCATAGAGGGCCTCAACAGGACCAAAGGCAGCAAATGCTTGCTGCAGTTGCTGCTGCTGCAGCAGCAAGGGGGCATTGCATACAAATAGGGCTCGTCCTTCTTCTGCTGCTGTTGCTGCTGCTTCTGCTGCCTCCGCGCAGGCCTCCTGTGCTGCTGCACCATCTATTGCTGCTGCTGCTGCTGCAGTTGCAGCAGCAGTACTAACTGCTGATGCCTCTGCAGGCCTAATCAATACCTAAGCAGCACAACAGGGCATATGCACAGCAGATGAGGGTTTAGGGTTTAGGGTTTAGGGTTTATGACGGCCTCCCGTTAGCTAGTTGTGTCTAAACTCAACGGTCTATGAATTAGCCTTTACAGCTTAGGGTTTAGTGTTTAGGGTTTAGGGTTTAGGGTTTAGTGCTTAGGGTTTAGTGTTTAGGGTTTAGGGTTTAGGGTTTAGGGTTTACCTCATAGCCAATGGGCGATCCAGTCAGTGCGCTGATGCGCAGAGCGCGGAAACTGTGGAGCTTCATTACGCTAAACCCTAAACCCTAAACCCTAAACCCTAATGTGTGAGCAGCAAGGAAGATTCAGCAGCAGCTGCTGCTAATTCAACTACTCCCGCTGCTGCTGTTGTTGTTGCTGCTGCTGCTGCACCTGCTGTTGCTACTGCTGTTGCTGCAGCTACAACCTCCTTTTATCCTCTCTTTGCTGCAGCAACGTATATATAAAATATGATATTGAAGAAGGCAGCAGCAGCTGCTGCTGCTGCTGCAACAACAGCAGCAACAGCAGCAGCAGCAGCAGCAGTGCTGCGCTGCTGCTGTCTCGATTGGGGGGCACCAGGCAACAGAATGCTGCAATGGAACCCTAAACCCTAAACCCTAAACTTTAATCTCTAAACCCTAATATCTAAACGCTAAACGCTAAACCCTAAACCCTAAACCGTAAACTGGCTGTGGGGCCCCCGGAGATCCCGTGGGCCCCACAGGGGCCCCAGGGGCCCCCAGCTCGAAGGGTCTGGAGTGTGTAGACAGCAGCAGCACACATCTTCTGCTGCTGCTGCTGCTGCAGTTGATGTTTCTAGATGGCTCAATATACATAGAGAAGAGGGTGTAAATACTAGCAGCAACAGCTGCAGCAGCAGCAACTGCTGCTGCTGCTGCTGCAACATGACTTGGCAGATGAGGGGGCCCCCCTTCTTTTGTTTACCCAGGGGGCCTCCCCCAACTGTTCTCTTGAACTGCTGCTTAGCAGCAAGGCGTCGCTTGCTGCAGCAGCAGCAGCCGCTGCAGCGACACCTGTTGCAGCAACTGCAGCAACTGCAGCAACTGCAGCAACCGCAGCAACTGCAGCAACTGCAGCAACCGCGGGATCGATCGCGTGTTAGGTGTATGAATTTACCTCGCGCTGCAGCAGCAGCAGCAAACAGACGCCTTAGGCAGCACGGCGGGCATCGCCACTATACAGCAGCAGCAGCAGCAGCAGCAGCAGCAGAAGCAGCAGGGGGAGCAGCACAACGTGCAGAAACGGCAGCAACCACGGATGCTCTCAGCAGCAGCAGCAGCAGCAGCAAGGAGGAGCTGCAGCAGCAGCTGCTGCTGTGTAACCTTCGTGAGACAGCGCGAGTGCTGCGAGGCACAGCAGCAAACTTTGCTGCTCCTGCTGCTGCTGCTGCTGCTGCTGGAGCTGTGAAGCCATGCCTCTGTGCTGCTGCTGCGGCAGCAGCAAGAGCTGCTGCTGCTGCTGCTGCTGCCCAACAGGATGCTCCATCTGCTGGAGCAGCAGCAACAGCAGCAGCTGCTGCTGCTGCTGCTACTGCAGCAGCAGAAGATAGCAAGAGCAGCTGTTGTGTCGCTAGTACTGCACCTAATTGTGCTGCTGCTGCTGCTGCTGCTTGTTTCTTTACGCAGCTGACTAGACATTGGCAGCAGCAGCAGCAGCAACTGCAGCAGCAGCTGCAGCAGCAGGGAGGCGGTCGTTCTGCTGCTCTTGCATGCAATGCATTGGCTCGTATAACACAAGCAGCAGCAGCAAAAGATGCTGCTGCTGCAGCACGAACGCGCAACAACAACAGCAGCAGCAGTAACAGCAGCAGCAGCAGCAGCAGCACTGCAGCAATGTCCATGAGACTATCTCTTACTCGTTGTATTAGGGTACTACTAGGAGGGGGGGGGCCCCCTTGGGGGCCCCTCAGATCTATGAATGAGCAAGATCTATCTCTTGTTGCTAATGCTGCTGCTGTTGCTGCAGATATTCCTCATCCTTCTGCTGCTGCTGCAGCAGCAGAGCTGCTGCGGCCCCTTGTTGCGGATATTGTTGATGTGTGCTGCAGCAGCAGCACCAGCAGCAGCAGCAGCAGCAGCGGCAGTGGCTCAACGCAGCAGCACCGACAAGAACAAGACCAACAGCAACAGAAGCAGCAGCAACAACAGCAGCAGCAAGAGCAGCAGCAGCAGCAGCAGCAACGTGTGCTGCTGCTGCATTCTATGGGTCCTCAAGGTCTAAGTTTGCTGTTTGCTGCACTGCAGCGGCTGCAGCCGCTGCTGCAGCGACGGCAGCTATTCTTGTTAATTAATAGGGCCCTTGAGCTGCTGCATGCAACAAAGAATCTAGGTCTTGCTGCTCCTGCTGCTCCTACTGCTGCTGCTGCTGCAGCTGCTGCTGCTCGTGGTGGTGATGCTGCTGCTGCTGCTGCGGTTCCTGCAGCGTCTCGGGATGTCAAGGACTCACAAAGATGCAGCAGCAGCAGCAGCAGCAGCAACAGCAACAGCAGCAGCAACAGCAACAGCAACAGCAACAGCAACAGCAGCAGCAACAGCATCAGCAGCAGCAACAGGGATCGGTGCACAGCGCAACAGATGACATTATTGCTGCATGCGTTGCAGCAGCTACCATCATTACCTCGCATGCAAACAGCAACAGCTGCTGCTGCTGCTGCTGCTGTGCTGCAGCAGCAAGCAGCAGCATTTAGTGTGCAAGGTCTTCTTCTTTCTCTTCGTGCTCTATCTAAGGGAAGGCATATTGATGCATATACACTACAGGTAATTTGCTGCTGCTGCTGCTGCTGCTGCTGCTGTTGCTGCTGTTGCTGTTGTTGTTGTTGCTGCTGCTGCTGCTGCTGTTGCTGCTGCTGCTGCTGTTTGTTGTTGATGCTGTTAGTTTGGGGAGTTAGTGCTGCTGGTGTTACTGCGGTTGCTGCTGCTGCTATTGCTGCTCGTGTCTATGGAAGTAGCAGCAGCAGGAGCAGCTGCTGCTGCTGCTGCTGAGGAGCAGCATGTGCAGTAACTGCAACTGCTGCTGCTGCTGCTGCTGCTGCTGCTGCTGCTGTGTATAGGCAATATTAAGTTCTCTTGCTGGGCGTAAGAAGGAGCTTCTTGCTGCACTGCAGCGGGAGCAGCACTACTCGGTGCTGCTGCATGCGCTTGCTGCTACTGCTACGTGTGCTGCATACAGCAGCAGCAGCAGCAGCAAAAGTGTTAATGAGGTAGACAACTTAAGGGAGAGTTTGCTGCTGCTGCTGCTGCAGCTGCTGCCACGGTTTGCTGCTGCATGCACCCCACAGGGATTAGCGAGTATATTTGTATCTCTTGTTAAGTTAGATAGAGCAAACAAGCCTATCCCTAGCAGCAGCAGCAGCAGCAGCAGCAGCAGCAGCAGCAGCAGCGGCATAGGGCTGTGCCCGGATCAGCTGCTGGTAGCCGCATGCAGCAAACGCTGGCAGAAAAAGCAAAGCATTTCTTACTCATCAACTCAGGTTCGTTGCTGCTGTTGCTGCTGCTGTTGCTGCTGCTGCTGCTGTTGCTGCTGCATCTGTTGGGTTTCGTAGTGTGTTGCTGCTTCTGCTGCTGCTGCTGCTGCTGCTGCTTGTTTTGCTTCGTCTGCCTGTAGCTGCTTCTGCTGCAGCAGGCGGTGTTTTGTTCTACAGCATTGCATGCAGCTTCTGTTGCTGCTGTTGCTGCTGCTGCTGCTGCTGTTGCTGCTGTTTCAGGCGTTGCCTCGTCATTTGCTGCAGTGCTGCTTCTCTGCTGCAGCAGGTGCATCCGCCCCTGCTGCATGGCATGCAGCGCTGCTGCTGCATGCGTTGCAGCAGTTGCCTTCTATTTCCTCGGTGCAGCAGCAACGGCAGCAGCAGCAGCAGAAGCAGCAGCTGCTGCTGCAGCACCGATTGCATGGTAGGTTAGGTGCAGCAGATTGTTTAATGGATTTGCTGCAGCCTTTAGTGCAGCAGCAGCAGCTGCTGCTGCAGCAAAGCATAGATCCATTTGCTGCTGCTGCGCAAACAGCCGAAGTAGAGGAACTGCAGCAGCAGCTGCTGCGTCTGCTGTCGCAGCAGCAGCTGCCTGCTGCTGCTCTGCTGCAGCTGCATGCAGTGCTGCTGCATGTTGCCTTAGAACTACCAGGAGGCGTAGCAGCACTGCCGCTGCAGTTCTTACGTGCTGCTGCTGCGCTGCTGCAGCTTGCTGAGGCTGCGCAGCAAAAACTGCTGCTGCTGCACCAGAACTCTGGTGCTGCAGCAGCAGCAGCAGCACTAGACCCGTGCAGCAGCGCCTGTGATGATATGGTGCTGCTGCAAGATCTGCAGCAGCAGCAGCAAGAGGACGGGCCCTCAAGCTCGCTGCTGCACCGGTCTGTTCTTCGCTGCCTCCATGGCATGCAAGAGCAGCAGCAACAGCAACAGCAGCAGCAGCAGCAGCAGCAGCGGTGGCGGATACAAGAAGAGGCACCTGCGGGTCCTTATGTGCTTGATATTCTGCTGCAGCAGACACAGGGGATCGACCGATCCCAAAGTGTGGGGTAACTGCAGCACCACTTTGCTGCTGCTGCTGCTGCTGCTGCTGCTGCTGCAGCACAGACAGTAGCAGCAACAAGACTTTCTCTATAAGCGCTACGATTGATGCAGACGCAGTTAGGAAGCAGAAGCTGCAGCAACAGCAGCAGCAATAGCAGCAACAGCAGCAGCAATAGTAGCACCATAACTAGGGGACACGGTTGTAGCCACAGGATCTGCTGCTGCTGTGGCATGTGCTGCTGCTGCTGCAGCTGCTGCTGCAGCAACAATCGCAACAGCAGCAGCAGTAGTAGTAATTCTATGATCAGCAAGGGCAGCAGCAAGAGTCGTACCGTAGAAGTAACCGCAGCAGCAACAACAGCAGCAACAGCAGCAAAGGCGCATGGAGCTGCTGCTGCTGCTGCTGCTGCTGCTGTGGCAGCAGCAATCAGCAGTGAGGGGTTCCCTTTTAGGGTGTATAGGCAGCTCTTCTACCCCATTAATTTAATAAATATAAATTTATTTATTATTTAATTAAAAAAGGAGGGTTTATGAGGGTTTTATATGTCGTGGTGGCAGCAGACCGAAGGTTGAAGGGTTTAGGGTTTAGGGTTTAGGGTTTAGGGTTTGTGTTGCGCATGCAGTCCATCATAAGGAAATAAAACAACAAAAAAGAGCAGCAAATAGAGTATTTATTCTTATATTTCAGTTGCTGTTGCATTCCTGCTGCTGCTGCTGCTGCAGACCCGCTGCTGCTGCTGCTGCTGCTGTGCTGCTGCGGCTGCTGCTGCTGCTGCTGGGGCTAGTAGTAGTAGCCGCTGGGATCGCTTGGGATCGGCTGGGATCGGCTGGGATCGGCTGGGATCCATCGGTGTTCTTCTTAAGGGCACCGCTTGTGTCTCCTCTTATGCGGAGACCCTAAACCCTAAACCCTAATCCCTAAACCCTAAACCCTAAACCCTAAACCCTGCACGTTTCCGTCCTTGCGTGCCGCCTTGGCAGCGCTTAAACGCCTCACCGCCATACTTCAAACCCTAAACCCTAAACCCTAAACCCTAAACCCTAATAATACGCTGCCTTCCATACCTGCATCACTTCCTAGGGTTCGGCTGCTGCTGCTGTTGCAGCAGCAGCAGCAGCAGCAGCCTAGCAGCAGCAGCAGCATAGCAGCAGCAGCAGCCGAACCCCTATTTAACAGCAACAGGAGGAGCAGCACTACCAGCAGATTCGTCTAAAGGTAGTGCAGCAGCAACAGCAGCAACAGCAGCAGCAACAGCAGCAGCAGCAGCTACGGGGACACAACCCCTCTGGCAGCAGCCTGCGGTGTCTCTGCAGCATAACAATACAGCAGCAGCAGCAGCAGCAACAGCAGCAGCAGCAATCATAGTCACAACAAGACCATAACAATAGCAGCAAGAGCAGCAGCAGCAACAACTGCTGCAACAATAGCAACAGCAGCAGCAGCAGCAGCAATATCAGCAACACCGGTTGCAGCTGCAGCAGCAACAACAGACCCGCAGCAGCAGCAGCAGCAGCAGCAACAGCAGCAATATCAGCAGCAAGAATAATAACAGCAAGAACACCAACAACAACATCAGAAACAGCAGCAGCAGCAGCAGCAGCAGCAGCAACAGCAGCAGCGGCCCTATGGCCGTCTGCTTACCTACAAGGTTGGGGTAAAACCCCTAAATATTAATTAAGCAGCAGCAGCAGCAGCAGCAGCAGCAGCAGCAGCAGCAGCAGCAGCAGCAATGTCTGATGTAAATAGTGGGGAACTCCCTAAGGGGGATTCCTCTTCTGCTACTTCTGCTCCTCAGACTGCTAACACGAGCAGCAGCAGCAGCAGCAGCAACAGCAGCAGCAGCAGCAGCAGCAACAGCAAGAGCAACAGCAGCAACAGCAGCGGCAGCAGCAGTGGTAGTGAGACAAGTACACATAGTACTGCTGCACCTATTCATCCTCCTCTTCCTCCTCCTGCAGCAGCAGCAGCAACAACAACAACAACAGCTCCTCCTGCTGCTGCTCCAGCAGCCCCTCCTGCTGCTGCTGCATCTGCAGCATCTGCTGCTGCTGCAGCAGCAGCAGCACCTGCTGCTGCAGCAGCAGCTCCAGCTCCTATACCTCGAGCAAAAGCTGCTGCGCTGCGTCGTCCTGCTTCTGCTCCCTTAATGAAGCCATACCGTACAGCAGCAACAGCAGCAGCAGCAGCAGCAGCAGCAGCAGCAGATGCACGTCGTAATCTGCAGCAGCAACTACATTATCTATCTGGTGGTTTATTTTTCCCTCGTACTTCATCAGCAGCAGCAGCAGCAGCAGCAAGTCGTCATGGTGCTGCTGCTGCTGCTGCAGCAGCAGCAGGCTGCAGCAGAGGAGACAGTCGTGGCCCCCCTTACCCTATATTAACCTGTAACAGCAGCAGCAACAGCAGCAGCAGCAGCAGCAGCAGCTTCAATGGTTGTGGTCGCCGCAGCGGCTGCTGCTTACGCCGCAGCACAACAAGTTGCTGCAGCAGGACATGCTATAACAGCAGCAGCAGCAACTGCAACAATTGTAATTGTAATAACTGCAGCAATTGCAACTGCAACTGCAGCAACTGCAGCAGCAGCAGCAGCAGCAGCAGCAGCAGCAGCAGTTGCTGCTTATGGTTTCGGGTGTATCTTGTTCGTTTCTTTGAGTTATGGGGGGGAGACGATTTCTCTAGGAGAACAAAGGAGACAGATGATTATTTAATTAATAAATATACTTTTTCTGCTGCTGCTGATGCTGCTGCACCTGCTGCTGGTGCTGCTGCTGATTCTCCTGCTTCTGCTGCACCTCCACGTAGCAGCAGCAGCACAGGAGATAGCAGCAATATGGCTGCAGCAGCAGCAGGAACATCAAATAACAGCAACAATAATAACAATAAACAGCAGCAGCAGCAGCAGCAGCAGCAGCAGCAAAGGTGTACTGGTGGTGGTGATCAAGATACACCTCATGCTTCTCGTGCATCAACAGCAGCAGCAGCAACAACAACAGGAGGAGGAGGAGGAACAACAGCAACAGGAACAGCAACAGCAGCAGCAGCAGCAGCAGAAAAAAGATTAGCAGCAGCAAGAAATCCTCTACGATTCCCTAAGGCAGCAGACGAGGAAGCTTATTGTCATTATCTTAATTCCCTCTATCCTTTTCGTCTTCTTGTTGTTGGTCTACTTATGCTATTTGTTGAACTTATGCAAGTTGCTTGGCTATTCGTATCACAAGGTATCAAAACCCTAAACCCTCGTAAACCCTAAACCCTAAACCCTAAACCCTAAACCCTAATTTTTCAAAAACACGAAAAAAATATTCACTATTTTAGTTATTGGTCTACTTATGTTATTTGTTGAACTTATGCAAGTTGCTTGCCTATTCGTATCACAAAGTATATTATAAACCCTAAACCCTCGTAAACCCTAAACCCTAAACCCTCGTAAACCCTAAACCCTCAAAAATCTTCAAAAATTGTAAACCCTCGGAAACACTAATAAACACTAATAAACACTAATAAACACTAATAAACACTAATAAACACTAATAAACACCAATAAACACTAATAAACACTAGTAAACACTAATAAACACTAATAAACACTCATAAACACTCATAAACCCCAAACCCTTAAAAACCCTAAAAATCCGAATAAATCCTAAACCCTTGTAAACCCTCATAAACCCTAATTCGAGACACCAATCGCCACAGCCTTCTTCTGCCGTTTGCGCCTTCTTATCTTGCTGCTCTCTTATTATTGCATTATTTATGCAGCCAACTTGTGCTGCTGCTGCTGCAGTGCTGCAACAGCGTTTCTGTTGCTGCTGCAGCACCATTTTTGCTGCTGCAGCATTGCCACCTATGTTACAATATTCTTACTCCTTGTGCTGCTGCTGCTGCTGCTGCTGCTGCTGCTGTGTTGCTGCTGCTGCAGGTTCTGCTGCTGATAGACTACATTGGCTAAGTTTTCGTATGAATGAGCGCGTCTTCTATTGTATAATGTTTATCTTCTCCTTGTTGCTGCTGCTCTACGGTGTATTGGCAGTTGCATCTAAATTACCTTTATTTAAGGATAGACTCGAGACATTCGCCGTTACCGTCCTAGCTATCGTAAACCCTAAACCCTACAAACCCTAAACCCTAATTCTTAATTCATAATGCAAAAAACACGACCTCTAGAGACGTTAGACTTCCTTAGTTCAGGAATTAGGGTTTAGGGTTTAGGGTTTAGGGTTTAGGGTTTGAGCTGGTTGTGGTTTTCTGCCAAAAAGTTTTCACACATGACGTCTTATAAAGTAGGATTTTTTTGAGGTTTACGGTTTTTTAGGGTTTAGGGTTTAGGGTTTAGGGTTTAGGGTTTAGGGTTTGTGTTTCAGGCATTCTTAAGCCGTGTAGCGTGTTTATGTGCGGTGGTGTTAATAACATCAATAGATCATAGTAAGGAGTGTTTAGGGTGTAAGGCAGCACAAAAACACTCCGAGTTCGAAACCCTAATTGATAAATTACCTGGAGAATATGTTGCAGTAGAGACACCAGGTAAATTTCCCTGCTAGGGTTTAGGGTTTATTAGGGTTTAGGGGGGGGGCGGGGGGTTGA
>NW_013563848.1:16592-27273 GCF_000499605.1 Eimeria maxima | reverse complement strand
TATATATATATATATATATATATATATATATAAGGGGAAGAGAAGAAGAATGTGTTAGTTGTGTGTTGCCCAAGGATTGCATGCAGCGATTGGGGCTGCAGTTTGAAGAAAAAGTCAATAAATAACCAATTAATTTATTTAATTAATTATTTATTTATATAATTTAATTTAATTTAATTTAATTAATTAAATTAATTAGTTATTAATTAATATATAGGCATAAAAAGGGGAAAAAAAGATTTATTTATTTATATAAGATACACCTATTAACAATATAGACAGTCTTCTGCTGCTGCTGCTGTTGCTGCTGCTGTTGTTGCTGCTGTTGTTGCTGCTGTTGCCGGCGCATGTACTGTTATTGCTGCAGCAGCACGTCCCCAGTAGCAGCAGCAGCAACTGCTGCTGTTGCTGCTTGTTGCGGCAGCAGCAAAATATCTACGGTGTACAGACACCCAACAGGGTACTCTGTGTCTATTGGTCCCCTACATATTGCTGCTACTGTTTGCTGCACTTGCTGCTGCAGCACGGAGCAGCAAGAGGAGTGCAGCAGCAGCTCGGTAGGGGCCTCTAACATCAGCTGCAGCAAACCCACATGCAGTCAGCAGCAGCAGCAGCAGCAGCAGCAGCAGCAGGGGTTGAATATTGTCCAGCCACATGGGGGTCCTGCAGCAGCAGCAGCAGCAGCAGCAGCCGTAGCAATGGATGCAGCAGCAGCAGCAAGGTTGTGTGTCTCTTACCAGCTGCAAGGCCTGCTGCAGCAGCAGCAGGGAAGGGAAGGCCTGTCTTATTGCTGCTGGTAAATAATTAGATCCCTTCTTATTAGGCAGCAGCAGCAGAATACAGAACAATGCGTGCTGCAGCTGCAGCAGCAACAGCAGCAGCAACAAAATGTACAACAGGCCATACAACAAAAACTGCAGAAGCAGCAACAGCAGCAGCAGTAGTAGTAGTAGACTGCCCGTGCAGCAGCAGCAGCAGCAGCAGCAGCAGCAATGCCCTAGAGGGGAGACACTTACCGCCTGGAGAGACAGCCGCATCTCATCCTCTATACCTGAAACCTGCTGTTGCTGCTGTTGCTGCTGCTGTTGCTGCTGTTGCTGCTGCTGCTGCTGCTGCTCGTGCTGCTGCTGCTGCTGTCGGCCTCTAAAGACAGAAGAATCTCCGAGTGGATGGAGGGGCCCATGAAACAACTCGAGTCTTGCTGCTGTTGCTGCTGCTGCTGCTGCTGTTCTTGCTGCCGCTGCTGCTGCAACGGTCAGGCGCAGCAGCAGCAGCAAATGCTGCAGCAGGGAACCCCCCAGCAGCAGGCCGCCAACACCTCCACCAAGCAGCGCAGCAGCAGCAATAATTACAAGTGTAGCACTTCTCGTTGCTCTTTGCTGCAGAAGACTATCTCTACGTCAACATGCTGCTGCTGCTGCTGCTGCTGCTGCTGCTGCTGTGTCTCCTTACTCTCTTGTCAGCAAAACCCACGAGCTGTCTTCCGCCATGGGTTCGAGCCCCTGTTGCTGCTGCTGCTGTTGCTGCTGCTGCTGCTGCTGCGGATGGCTGCAGCAATCCAGCTGCAGCAACTGCAGCCTCGCAGCAGCCCCCAACAAGCTAAGGACCTGCTGCGGTGTCAACTGCAGCAGCGCCATATCCCATTCTGCTGCAGCTGCAGCAGCAGCAGCAGCAGGTGCAGCAGCAGCTGCTGCTGCTGATTGTGATGGTGCTGCTGCTGCTGCTGTTGCTGCAGGAGATAATGCCAATTTTGGGGTTGTTTGCTTCGTTAAGAACGTGGCAGCAGCAGACACACTCCTCTGTGTTGTTGCTGCTGCCCCTGCTGCTGCTGTTGCTGCTGATGCTGCTGCTGCTGCATCGCGTATGAGTCTCGGCAGCAGCAGCAGCAGCAACTGTACATTGTGTGATTTGCTGCTAAGGCGAAGAAGAGAATTTGTTAAATCCAGCAGCAACTTCAGACTCGGGCGTTCGCAGTCCTGCTGCTGCTGCTGCTGCTGTTGCTGCTGTTGCTGTTGCTGCTGCTGCTGCTGCTGCTGTTGCTGTTGCTGCTGCAGCTGGATAGCGAGGCGGGAGAGAGCTAAGTCGCATATGCGGTGCATGTAGTAATGGGCTGGCCTACTACTCCGTCTGTTGCTGCTGCTGTTGTTGCTGCTGCTGCTGCTGTTGATGCTGCTGTTACTGCTGCTGCTGCTACTGCTGCTGCTGCTACTGCTGCGGGCTTCCTGCTGCATAGCAGCAGCAGCCACAAGACGTTGCAGGGCCCCAAGAGGTACCCCAGGTTGCTGCAGCAGCCCCCTACTCGCATGCTGCTGCTGCTGCTGCTGCTGCTGTAAGCCTCCTACGTGCTGCAGCACCCATAGAGCCCTACGAGCAAGAGTAGAGGAGAGAGACACCGTAGCTGCAGCAGAGAAGAGGAACCAGGAGACAGAATCAGTAGCAACCAGGTGTCTCCTCAGCTCTTCGTGCTGCTGCTGCTGCTGCTGCTGCAGAGGACGCTGCGTCCGCTGCAAAGCGCGTATTAAGGGGAGCAGCAGCTGCTGCTGACGCCGCAGCAGCAACTCCGATAGCCGCAGCAGCTGCTGCTGCGCCCTCCTATCTGCTGCTGGGTTGTCTCCTTGTCCCCTAGCAGCAACACTCCATAAGAGAGCAGCAGATACACCGTGGCTCCTTAGGCGGTCTGCTGCTGCTGCTGCTGTTGCTGCTGCTGCTGCTGTTGCTGCATCGGGGGGAGTGGTGGGGTTGTTGTACTTTTTTATTTTCTCCTTTAGCTGCTCAATGGCTGTATTTGTTGCAGAGAGCAGCAGCTGCATGCATGCGCT
This sequence comes from Eimeria maxima, assembly GCF_000499605.1. Classification (NCBI taxonomy): domain Eukaryota; phylum Apicomplexa; class Conoidasida; order Eucoccidiorida; family Eimeriidae; genus Eimeria; species Eimeria maxima. The sequence goes on along the minus strand of NW_013563848.1, from coordinate 24,454 downwards.
GCTGCTTAGGAGACGCTGTGCTGCCTTCCTGCTGCTGCTGCTGCTGCTGCTGTTGCTGCTGCTGAGTCTGCTTAAGGCAAAGATAAAGTGAGCAGCATCTCGTAGCGAGACGCTGCGGTGTACAGACAGCAGATGATTCGTCCCTGCAGCAGCAACAGCAGCAAGCTGCTGTTCAGGTGTATCTCCCCTAGCAGCAGCAGCAACAACAGCAGCACGAAGCCACACCAGCAGCTGCTCGTGCTGCTGCTGCAGCTGAGCTCCACTTGGTGGGCCTTCGGGGGCCCCTCCAGCAGCACCAGCAACGGACAAATAATCAGTGCTGCTGCTGCTGTTGCTGCTGTTGCTGCTGTTGCTGCTGCTCGGACCGTTGCTGCTGCTGCTGCTGCTGCTCGGACCGCTGCTGCTGCTGCTGCGGTGGCTCTTGGTGCTGCAGTGGTTGCTGTTACTGCTACGTATATTGTTGTTTCTTTTGCTGCTGCTGCTGCTGCTGCTGCTGCCATTCTTGCTGCACTCTTGTAAGGCTGCTATCAGTAGGGGCCCCCAACCCCAGGGGCCCCCCGCCTTTAACAGCATCCGCAGCTCATCTTGGAGGCCCCAGTACCCAATTGGAGGGTATAATTGACGGGCCCAGGGGCCCCCTTCATATGCAATGTGCATACTATGCTGCTGCAGCTGCAGCTGCTGCTGTTGCTGCTGCTGTTGCTGCTGCATGTCTTGCTGGTTACGCTGCACCTGCTTTGGCGGATGATCATGCTGGTGTTGCGGATCTTGCTGCTGCTGTTGCTGCTGCTTCTTTTGCTTCTGCTGTTCAGGAGGGTCCTGCTGCTGCTGCTGCAGTGGGGGGCAATGATGCTGGTGTCGGTAAGTCGCTCTCACACACCAGCATTGTTGCTGCTGCTGCTGTTGTTGCTGTTGCTGCTGCTGCTGCTGTATTCTTATGCAGCAAGAATTCTGCAGCTGCAATTGCCGCCCAAGGGCCCCCCCTGCTGCCGTACCCATCACCAGAAGTCTGGGGGCCCCCGTGGGGGCCCCCAATGCAAGGGCCAACGCTCGTTGGGGGCGTCCGCGATGCCCTAGGGGCCCCATGGGGGCCCCTAGGGCCCCTCTAATTGCTTCGCATAGCCAAGCGCGAGCAGAACTTGCGAGCATTTAAGCAAGGAAAGGGCCCCCCTGGGGGGCCTCCTAGAAGGGCCCCTTGACCCTAATATATTATAGGGGGCCCATAGTTTGCTGCTGCCTATGCAGCAGCAACTGCCTTTATATTCTTTTTTAATATTTTTTATTTATTGGTAAATTAATTCATAAATAATCTGCTCTCCTCCAGGAAGTTTCGCAGCAACACTCAAGGGGTCCCGCTTCGGGGGCCCCCAGGGGCCCCCCACGGGGGGCCCCCAGAGGGGCCCCTCACCACCGACGGGGCCTTTTGGGCAGTTGTTTGCGTGCGGATGCCTCTTTGCATGCATTATAATTTATTAATTCATTATCTAATGGTTTTTTCTGCAGGGTGTGGGGCCCTTTGTGGGGCCCCTTACTGATTAGCAAGAACTAGCCAACTAGCTAGCCAACCAGCTAGCCAACCAGCTAGCCAACCAGCAAGCCAACCAGCTAACTAGCTAGCCAACCAGCTAGCCAACTAGTAGGTAAATTGTTTAACTGGGTAAGACAATTGTCTGTGCCCTCTGGTACTCTCTAGGTAGCAAATAGTTGACATAGGCAAGACACAGTGTCCCCCTCAAGCAGCAGCAGCAGCAGCAGCAGCAGCAGCAGCAGCAGTAGTAGTTAGAGGACGAATAGAGCCGCGTCTTAATTCCTCAAGATATACACTGAAGACAGCAGAAGGGATAGTCATGTCAACTAGCAGAAGCAGCAAGGGGCCCCCATGCAAAAATGTGTAAGGGGCCCCTGCCCTAGTGATGGGGGCCCTAAGGGGGCCCCAAGGGTAGCCGCTAAAGGGGCTCCATTACCTCCACCTTAGGCCAACCAGAAGCAGCAACAGTGTTGCATGCTTATGACACCCCCTGCTGCAGTCAGCTCCTGCTGCAGTCAGCAGCTGTATAAGGGGGGCCCCCCAAGGGGGCCCCTCCTGCCTTACTGCATATCTTGAGGGTTAAGAAGAAGTTGTATCTTAAAGTCTGCTGCCTCTTTGGGCCTATCGATGTCCTCTGCATCTGTACCAACCACAACGCATGCAACCTGCTGCTGCTGCTGCTACTGCTGCTGCTGCTGCTGCCGCTGCTGCTGCAGTATTATAGGAGGGAGGAGCTAATTATATTGTGGTGTATAGGCAGCTCACCAGATCCGTCTTCTTTCCCTTCTGTCCCCTTAACAATTTTAATCTTTCTTGCATTTGTTAGCTGCAACAAAGAACAGACAACGTGCTGCTGTTGCTGCAGTTGCTGCTGCTATAGCTGTTGCTACTGCTGCTACTGGAGAGAGGAGGCCCTCAGTGAGGAGGAGAGGGGGCCCCCAGGGGGCCCCCTAGGACTCGCTCTTACCATAAGAGTTGTTAGGAAGGTGCGGCATATTTCATACCGAGGCTTCCCCCTAACTAAAGAAGCAAATGTTGCTGTTGGAGGACTGCTGCTGCTGCTGCTGCTGCTGCTGCTGCTGCTGCTGTTGCTGCTGCTGGGGGGGTTAGGTGCAGCAGGAGAAGGAGTAGGTGAGGCGGCGTGGCTGACTGTCTCTGCGTCCGTTAAGGGGGCAACAGCCTGCTTCAGCACAAGAGCAGCAGCAATGCAGCAGCAGCAAGATAGCAGCAGCAAGGCAGCAGCAACAAAATAGCAGCAAGACAGGGAGACACAACGGATGCAGCAGCAAGCTCGCGCCTCCCCCCTGGCCGGTCTTCTAGGGGGTATTAGGGAAGCCGGTACCGAACTTGCCTGTTGCTGCTGCTGCTGCTGTTGCTGCTGCTGCTGCTGCTGCTGCTGCTGCTGCAGACGGAGAGTCTCCCTTATAAGGATTTCCTCTGACTCTCTAATATCAAAGGAAGGGACAGACTGCAGCGTCATCAGCTGATCCTCCAAGTACGCATTCCAGCGAGCCACCCTGCAGCAGCAGCAGCAGCAGCAGCAGCAGCAGCAGCAGCAGCAGTAGCAGTAGCAGCAATAGCAGCAACAGCAGCAGCAGCAACAGCATGAAGGGGAGCGAGCAGCCGATTGTAGTACCAAACAACCAGCAGATCAGCAGCAGAAGCAGCAGCAACAGGGAGGGCAGCAGCTGCTGCTGCAACAACAGGCAGCAGAAGAGTGCAGAAGGAGGTAACAGCAGCAGCAGTAGCAGCAGCAGCAGCAGCAAGGATGCTATTTACCGCAATTGTATGGCGAGTTCTTCATCTGCTGCTGCTGCTGCAGCAGGTCCTCCTTCTGCGTGTTTTGCTGCTGCTGCCGCTGCTGCATTCAGTTCCTGTGAGGCAGCAAGACAGAAGCAGCAGCAGCAGCAAGAAAATATATAGCATATGCATGATGGTGCCTATACACACGAGAGGTGTCAATACAGCCGATAGCAGCAGCAGCAGCAGCAACTATAGCAGCAGCAGCAGCAACAGCAGCAGCAGCAGCAGCAGCAGCAGCAGCAGCAGAAGCCTACCGCTATTCGTTCTCTCTGAGCACGGCGAATTTCATCTTCTATTGCTGCTGTCTCCTCGCAGCTCAGACGCAAATCCCCGCATGCAGCAGCATCCCCTTCCTGCAGCAGCAGCAGCAGCAGCACCAACAGCAGCAGCAACTGCAGCAACTGCAGCAGCAGCAGCGTAGATGTAGTAGCTATAGAAGCGACAGGTAAGACAGCCATGGCACATATTAGCATACTCATGCCTCTCCCTGTACACCCCATAATACACAAGGTGCTCCTCTTGCTGCTGTAGAGACTCACATATACATCGGGAAATGCTTCCTCTTCTCGATCTCCTTCGAGCACCACCAGAGACTCCTCTGCTGCAGCAGCTTCTGCCTGTGCTGCAGCTGCTGCTGCCGCTGCCGCTGCTGCTGCTTCCGCTGCAGCAGCAGCAGCTGCTGCTGCTGAGACGCACTCAAAACGCGAACGCGAGGAAGGATGGCTCGGGCCTGTCTCCTGCAAGCTGCTCGCTGCAGCGACAGCAGCAGCAACAGCAGCAGCAGCACGAGACGCAGCAATTGGTCATTGTAGCTAAAGCAGCAGGGATGCCTGGCAGCAGCAGCGGTAGCTGCTGCTGCTGCTGCTGCTGTGGCTGCTGCGCACAGGATCTCTACCGCATTTCGTGGATGTTGGCACTCTAAGGAGGGCAAGGGTTTAGGGTTTAGGGTTTAGGGTTTAGGGTTTAGCCTGCCTGCATCTTGAGGGCTTGCTTCCTTGCTGCTAGGCATTCCTTTAGCCGCAGCAGCAGCAAATCGTCTGCCCACTGCCAACGGTTTAACCACTGCAGCCGCTGCTGCTGCTGCCGCTGCTGCTGCTGCTGCTGCTGTTGAGTGCCTATAGGAGGGCAAAACAGCTTCTTGAGGAAACGCCTATGGGGGGCCCCCGGCAGACGAATAGCGGGGTACCCAGGGAGGGTATTGTACCCTGGGGCCCCCGCGATGGCCCCCCAGTCCGCTGTGGAGGCCCCCTGGGTTTGGGGCCCCTGAGAGGGTACAGGCCAGAGGCCCCTAAGGAGGGCCTCTTGGCCCTCTCGAGTGGAGGCCCTGTGTACCCATAGGGCCCCCCCTAGGGTTTGCACGAAGGAATCGTTAACGGGGGCCCCCAAGATACTCGCAGGTGGGGGCCTAAACAGAGCAGCAGCAGACATAAACGCATGCATATTGCAGCTGTGCATCACCTACAGGCACCAGCTGCAACAACAACAACAACAGCAGCAGCAACAGCAACACCAGCAGAGAAGGCAAGGCACTCCCGCACCCACCTGCATGGGGGGCCCCCTCCGGGGCCCCTATTTTCCTTAGGTTGCTCGCAGCTGCTAGGCAAATTCATAAGAAAGTCTCGAGGCCTCCTCTTAGGAATACCCTCATGTCTGAGGGGCCCCTGGGGGCCCTCGGGGCCCCCCGAATAGCCGTGTAGCATCTGCTGCAAGGCCGAGCCTGTGAGGCCCCCAGGGCCCCCTGTACCCCCGGCGCCCTTTGGTGGGCCCCTTGGTGGGGCTTCCCAAGGGGCCCGTGGGGCCCCTGCTAATGCCTGTCTTCTAAGGAGTAACTCGAGGTGGGCCCTTGCAGGGAAGGAGAGGCCCCTAAGGTAATCCCTTGTTGTATGCAAGGAGTTGGGGGCCCCCCAATCGGCCCCATAGAGAACTGCAGCGCAGCAGAGACAGAGAAACCTTAGTGTAAGAAGAAGTGCTGCAGTTGCTGCTGCTGCTGCTGCTCCTTCTGCTGCTGCTTCTGCTGCTGCTGCTGCGCAAAGACTCACAGTTCAAGAAAGCAAGACGGTGTGGCGGGGGCCCTGTGGGGCCCCCCATTGTTGTTTCTTCTGTACCCTTTTCTGTAGGGAAGCCAAGTACAGCACAAATATTTTCTGCACTAGTTGAAGAAAAGAAAGAAGAAGTTGGGGGCCCCTTGGGGGCCCCATTTACTCTATTATATCCCCCCTGCAGCAGGTCTTGTACCCAGGAATCAGCAGCAGCTGCAGGGCTCTCCTCAGATCTTGCAGCAGCAGCAGTTGCTGCCGCTGCAGTACTAGCAGCAGCAGCAGCAGGCAAGGCAGCCGTGGACTGCGGATCGCTAAGGGGCCCCAAGGGGCCCCCCAGATGCGGCTGCAAAGGGGGGGGCCCATCTGCTGCTGCGAAGAAATCAGGGTACTCTTCCCACGTGTCTCCAGTACCCTCCTCGGCAACAGGCAACGGCATAACACCCGGGCGGGCCCCTTTGCCTTGGGGGCCCCCACTACCCCGGGGGCCCCCCATTCCCCGGGGGCCCCACTTGTCACGGGAGGAGGGGGCCCCTTGGGCTAACGCTAGGTACGCTGCTGCGTCTGACGAAGTCGCTAGGAGGCCCCCAGTCTCCTTGTGTACCTTTAAAGTAGTTACCTGCAGCAACAGCAGCAGCAACAGCAGCAACAACAGCAGCAGCAGCAGCAGCACAGGCTCGGGATGGTGGCACACATACTCGAAAGCTTCTTTCTGCACACTTTTTGGCAAGCAACAGCAGAAAAAGTAGCAGCAGCAGCAGCAGCAGCAGCAGCAGCAGCTGCTGCTGCTGCTGCTGTGGCGCTGAGAGGGTTCCTTAGCAGGCATAAACCGTACCCGCAGGCCCTGCAGCTCGTTGTACGCAGCCCTGGCATCTTCATCGGGGTCTGCAGCTGCTGCTGCTGCATCTGCTGCTGCTGCTGCATCTGCTGCACCTGCTGCACCTGCTGCAGGATCTCGGGGTGACCCCCTGGCCCCCGGGGGCCCCTCAGAGGGCCCTGAAGCTTGTGCTTGGCTCCGCTGCAGTGCTGATGTTGCTGCTGCAGTTGCTGCTGCTCTTGCTGCTGCTGCTGCTGCTGCAGGTCCCCTTAGAATTGCAGGCAGCAGCACACGATCAGGGGGCCGCTGCCCCTGGGGCCCTGGGGGCCCCTCCCTTGTTAGTGGTGGGGGGGGCTCCGGCAGCAGCAGACACGCAGCAGAACCTAGCTGCTGCAGGGTTTGATTTCTTAGTTGCTGCAGCGTGAGCTGGGGGGCCCCCGAGACCCCACTGCGACCCTTGAGGCCCCCTTCGAGGCCCTGCTGCTGCTGTTGCGCGTGCTGCAGCAGATTAAAGGCCAGTGCATGCAGACGTTCAATCCTCAAGCCCCAAACTGCTGTCGACCTCTCCAGCAGCATTGCTGCATGCGAAAACTTCATTGTGTGGGGAGGGCCCCCGGGGGCCCCCGGGGTCTCAGGAGCCCCAAGGGCCCCGGGGGGCCCCCCTTCTTCTCTAGACAGGGGAGAGGGTGCAAGAGAGTCCAAGGGGCCCTCCCTTCCTGCATGCTCCATCTCTATGAGGCCCTCTTCTGTAAGGCGAAGGAAGTCGGCCAGGAGGCCCCCTAGGTCATAGTCCCATACACCCTTTGCTGCTGCTGCTGCTGCAGCTGAACCCTGGGGGCCCTTCAGCAGCAACTGCGCCACTTCAGACAAGAAAACCTCCACAGGATCGGCGGAGGACTCGCCAGAAGGGCCCCCGAAGGGGCCCCCAGGGGGGCCCTCTTCTCCTTGGGGGCACATGGCGGGGGCCCCCATGCCTCAAGGAGACCTCGTTAAAGCAGCAACTTCTATCACGCCATACCGGAGGCTCCCCAGGGTACAGCTGGGGGGCCCTCCTCCGTCGGGGGCCCCTCAGAGGGCACTAACGTCGTGTAGATATCAATATAAATAAACAAACTTACGAGGAAACACGGGTTCATAGAAAATCCTCCTAAGTGCGACTGAGGGTACCGTGCTTAAAAGCGTTATAGGGGCCCCTAGGGGGGCCCCCTTGGCACTCCTGTATAGCCTCTCGTTGGCCCCTTGGGGGCCCCTTGAGTGCTCTTGAGGGCCCCAGGAGGGCCCCGGGGGGCCCTAGGAGATAAATGGGTCTAAGGATGACCTCAGGACACCAGGAAGTGCCTCCTTTGCTAGTGGAGTTGCTGTGGTAAGGCTTAGAGTTTGGGGGCCCCCTCAAGTAGTTAGCACACGAGCTGTCTGAGTCGGGGGGGGCCCCGGCAGTGTAGAGGGGGCCCCTTGGAGGATAAGAGAGCTGTTTAAGTGTGGTGTATAGTGCGACTGGATACAGAAACAACAAAAAAAATAAAAGATAAAGAAGGAAATGGAGGTATAGAGGGGGGGCCCCGCCACCGACCGCTGACTCAGTACCCAGTTGAAGGGGGCCCCCTCCTACCACCGAGTCGGCACTTGTAGGTAAACCCTCCTTCTGTATGTTTTGTTTTATTATAATTAACAAAATTTA
>NW_013563848.1:10506-13992 GCF_000499605.1 Eimeria maxima | reverse complement strand
AAAAAAAAAAAAAAAAAAAAAAAAAAAAAAAAACGGGGCTGGTTGCATCCGTGCATGCAGACGGTTGTGCATGCATGCATGCATGCATGCATGCATGCATGCATGCAGCCCCAAATAATTGTCTTTGTTATGGCCAGCCCCAATATGTTTGTTTCTTAAGGGAATAAACAGTGTGTCTTTTCTCCGGTGTACATACACCGCAAACTTTTATATAAAATAAATATTTATTTGTCTTAATAAAGACACAATAAAATAAATAAGGAAATGCATATACACTGCATATATGCATGCATGCATGCATGCATGCATGCAATAATATAATTATTTGCATGCGTATAGATCTCCTTATACACATATAATATTATAATTAGGGTTTAGGGTTTGGGGTTTTAGGCAGCTACAGCGGAAACGGCGGGAGCCACACAGCCAACTCCTGCTGCATGCATGCAACAGCAGCAGCAGCAGTATAAATAGACTGCTGCATGCAGCAGCAGCAGCAGCAACAGCAGCAGCAGAAATAGAGGAGAGTAGCAGCAACATCAAGAAGAAAGCAACCAGTGTCTTGTTGATTGTGTATAGATAAAGATTTCCTTAGCTCCTCTAAACCCTCAAACCCTAAACCCTAAACCCTAAACCCTCAAACCCTAAACCCTAAACCCTAAACCCTAAAAGTCTTAGACAAAAAAGAATTATTTGTTATTTTGTTGCTTCTCCTTCTTATTCCTTGCATAAGAAGAAGGGTTTGTATATTATTTAATGCATGCAGCAAGAAGGAGAAAAAGGGTTTATTAATAAATAAATAATTATAAATAAACCCTTTTTCTTCTCTTATTAATAAATAAGGACATAAACCCCACAGCAGCCCCTGTACTGTTGCTGTTAGGCAACGGTTAGCTCGTATGCATGCAGACGGTGCAGCAGCAGCACCACCAGCATCTGCTGCTGCAGTTGCTGCTGCTGCTGCTGCTGCAGCAGGAGAACCAGCAGCAGCAGCAGCAGCAGCAGCAGCAGCAGCAGCAGGTGAATAAACAGGCTTATAGTGAGCAAGACCAAAGAGCAGCGCGGATATAACAGCAACACGTCTGCTGTACATACACCTGAATAAAGAGGAAGAAAAAAATAATTCTTTTTTTTCTTCTTTTTTTTCTTCTTCTTTTTCTTCTTCTTTTTCCTTATTAAGGGGTCCCTCTTTATTTTTATTTCTTCCTATAAAAGGGGTTGCTGCTGCATGCAGCAGCTGCTGTGTTGCTGCCAGCAGCAGCGGCAGCAGCAAACGGAATTGAATCTCCTCTAGCAGCGGGCCTAGCAGCAGCTGCTGCAGCAGCTGCTGCTGCTGCTGCTTAAGACGGCGTGGGGTTAACCATGATAGGATTGTTGCATGCGCATGCGCATTAAGTGCAGCAGCAGCAGCAAGCTGCTGCGGCAGGTGTACGTACACCCCATGTCTTGATATAAATGCATTAGCAGCAACAGCAGCAGCTACAGCACAGCTGCTGCAGATATGCAGCAGCAGCAAACGCAGCAGCAAAGAAGAAAAAGAATTATTCTTCCTTAAGGAAGGAAAAGGAAGAAAATAATCATAAGAGGAAGAAGAAGAGGAGGAAGAGGAACAGGAGGAGGAAGACGATAAAGGAGGAGGAGGGAAGGGCCCCACACTTAGTATACAAGGAGCAGGTAATGCCCTCCATATGCTTCTCTGCTGCAGCAGCTGATGCTGCAGTTGCTGCTGTAGTTGTTGCTGCTGCTGCTGCTGCTGTAAATATCTGGGTGTCTGTGTCTCTCCTTGTGCTGCTGCAGACTGCAGCAAACGTTTATAGGAGAGAAGATTATCCCCACATATATTTTTTTTCTTTAATGTGTGTCTTGGCTGCTGCTGCTGTTGCTGCTGCTGTTGCTGCTGCTGTTGTTGCTGTTGCTGTTGTTACTGGTGTTGTTGTTACTGGTGTTGTTGTTATATTGCTACATCTTTTTTGCACAAATAAGAAGAAAAACAAAAGAAAGAAAGAAATAATTATATTTATTTTTTTTATTTTATTTATAAATATTTATTTTTATATAAATACACAAAGAAAAACAAAGAAAAGTAAATTGGCTGTCGGCGGTGGCTGCGGTGAGCCCCAAAGTTTCTTCCTTTTATTAAATTAATTTATTTTTTTTGTTTATTTTATTTATTTTATTTATTTAATTAATTAATTAATTAATTAATTATTCATTTAATTAAATATAAGATGTGTGTAACTAAGGGAACAAAGCTGCAGCTGCCAGGGGAATAAACTCGACGGTTTCTTCCAGGTGTATAGGCAGGTATATAATATAATGAGGTGTATAGGGAGGTAAAAAGGCAATAAATATTCTTTTTTCCTTCCTTTTATTTATTTATATTTTATTAACAACGCCTCCTTAGACATTAATTATCTATTAATTAAAAGGGCTTATTCCCTGTGTCTTATTGGTCAATATTTCCCTAAGAAAATAACTTATATGATGTAAATAAATAAATAAATAAATAAATAAATAAATAAATAAATAAATAAATAAATAATTTAGTCTCCTTTTGTTTGTTTGTGTGTTGTTCTTAATTATGTATATTTAATCATCTTCTAAATGCATGCATGCATGCATACATGCATGCATGCATGCATATAAATGAATATAAATGCATGCATGCATGCATGCATGCATGCGTCTTCGTCCTAAGGCAAGGATAATAAATGACAATTATTCCTTGTTATCTGCAGCAGCAGCAGCAGCAGCAATTTATTTCTTGTATATCTATAGCATATCCTGCATCTCCTGCTGCTGCTGCTCTATCTGCTGCTGCTGCTGCTCAATCTGCTGCTGCTGTTGCTGCTGCTGTTGCTGTTGCTGCTGCTGCTGCTCTATTTGCTGCAGCAGCAGAGGAGCCCTTCCTCTTGTATAGTCTGGATCTATGGCGACAACTTGTGATTCAATTGCAGCAAAATTTTCTCCTCTTTTTATTTTTATATATCCGTTCCTTCCCCATTCATTTCCCCATGTACTAAATATATTAATAAATAAATAAATAAATAAATAAATAAATAAATAAATATAAATATATAAATATAAATATATACAATAAATAAATATTTATTTATTTTATTTATTTATTTATTTATTTATTTATTTATTTATTTTCTTACGTACTTTCTGACGACCCAAAATTTGCGAGGGGGCATCCCGGGCATCCTTGGACTATTAAATAAATAAATAAATAAATAAATTAAATAAATAAATAAATAAATAAATAAATAAATAAATAGATAAATAAAATAAATAAATTAATTAATTAATTAATTAATTAATTAATTAATTAATTAATTAATTAATTAATTAATTAACATACGGATCTTCTCCCCATCCAACAATAGCTATCGCATGATTTGTATACTCCCAACCTAAAGAAAAAAAAACAAAAAAAAAAAAAAAAAAAAAAAAAAAAAAAAAAAAAAAAAAAAAAAAAAAAAT
>NW_013563848.1:0-7500 GCF_000499605.1 Eimeria maxima | reverse complement strand
AGCAGCAGCAGCAACAGCAGCAGCAGCAGCAACAGCAGCAGCAGCAGCAGCAACAGGAGAAATAAATAAATAAATAAATAAATAAGAATAAGGAATAATACCTCAAATCCTTCATCATATACCATAGTCCATGTACCAATTTGTAGATTAGTATTAGGTAAATAAATAATTAAAAAACGCCATTTTCTTTTCTTTTTTTTATTTATTTTTCTTGCTTTTTTATCTGTTAATACAAGACGTATTATATTTATTTCTTTTTCTTTCTTCTTTGTTGCTAATGATGCATAATATTCTTCTACACCTAAAGAAAAAAGAAAAGGAGAAAAAGAGTTATAATAAAAAGAAACAATTATAACCGCATTTATATAATAATAAAAGTAGATAATAATAAGACAATAATAATAACAATAATAATAACAAGATAATAATAATAATAATAATAATATAATTATAATTATAATTATATAATAAATAAATAAATAAATAAATACTTGTATCTAAGTTTTCTTTATTCATATTTGGTGTTCCTCCGCCACAAGCGACTGGTTCATCTTTTTCTTCTTTACTAATAAAGAATCGCCAAATGCCTACGACGTCTGACTGCAGTAATTAATTAAATAAATAAATAAATTAAATTGAATTAATATAATGCAGCTAATTAATTAAAAAAGGGAGAAAAAAGAAGAAAAAAGGTATTAAATAAACGCACTGTTAATGCGTGAATTGGTAGATCAGCCTTTGCTGTTTCTATAGCAGAAAGAGCAACAATAGCAGCAGCAGCAAATAAAAAGAAAGAATAAATAAACATTATTTAAATGTAATAAAAAAAGGAATTAAATAAAGAAAAAGGAGGAAATAATTTATTTATAATTATAAAAACAATAAAAATAAATTATTTTTCCTCTTATTTTCTTTCCTGCAAGACAGCTTTCGAGGTGTCGATACACCGCAAACGTAACGAACGGCAATGTAGATGAATAAATAAATAAATAAAGAAATAAAATAAATATAACAATACGTTGTATACAAGATTATAAATCATGATTTATTCATGACTACACTTGTTCTTTTGGCTGTTGTTGCTGCAGCTAATTCTTTGCTGGTTTCCTCGTTCGTTTTTAAGGAAAATATTACTCTTCTATTATTATTACTACTATTTATATTTGTATTTTATTATTATTATTATTATTATCGTTATAACTATTCTATTTTTCACCTAAAAGCAGCAGCAGCAGCAGCATTTATCTCTCTCTCTTTTTCTCCCTGTTAAGGATTGCTGCTTTATAAGAAGAATGAGGGCAAAAAGAAATAATAATAATACTAGTAATAATAATAATAATAATAATAATAATAATAATAATAATAATAAATAATGGCTGAATAATTAACATAAAAAAGAAGAGTTTATTAAGACATCCCTTGTTATAAATAGGAAGTACTAAATCATCATAAAAAAGGAAATAAATAAATTATTCCCTATAACTACACCAATAAATAAAAAGATGCATGCCTTTGCATGCATATTTCTTTACATGCATCCATGCATGCATGCATTCATGCATGCATTCGTGCATGCATGCATGCATGTGGCGCATGCAAGAAGACTTAAGAGGATATTTTCTTAAGTTAATAACTAAGTATAGTATATTATTTAAATATGTTTCTTCTTATATATTTATATATTATATTTATATTATATTATATTTATATATATATTTATATATATATTTATATGTATTAATTACGTGCAATATCTGTTGAATAAGTAACAACTTGTGTATTAGGTGATGTATTATACATAGTAGTAGTTGTATAAGGAGTAGCAATAGTACGATAAGCAGAAGAAGAAGGAGGAGGAGGGAAAGAAGAAGAAGGAGGGAAAGAAGAACAAGGAGAAGAAGAAGAAGAAAAAGAAGAAGAAGGAGGAGGAGGCATTAATGTTTGTTTGCTTACTACTTGAGGGTGAGGGCAAAAACCAGCAGCAGCACGAATTAAATAATCACGTTCCTCTGTAAATGCACGAACACGTCCTGCTATATCTGCAAATGTTTGCTGCAGCACCAACAGCAGCAGCAACAGCAGCAGCAGCAGCAGCAGCAGCACAAAACATGAATATATTAAATTGGGCATATTTTATTAATAAAATATAAAATATAATAATTATAACACCCCTAATATAAACAAAGCAACCCTAAAGAAAGGAAGAAAAGAAGAAAAAAGAGAAATATAATAAACATAATATATAGTATAATATATAATATATGTATTGTATGCAGTATATATTACATAATTATTTATTTATTTATTTATTTATTTATTTATTTATTATTACCTGTAGTCTAACTTTATGCCCTGGTAGCCAACGTGTTTGATTAAATTTTTCTATGTCATCTAATGCCTCCGCTGTTAATGTACATAATGTCTCCAGCTGCACATAAATAAATAAATAAATAAATAAATAAATAAATAAATAAATAAATAAATAATAAATAATAATAAACAAATAATAAATAATGAATAATATACACCACAAGAAGCAGTAAGGATAGCAGCAACAAGTCTGCACTAATAGGTAAGCAGCCGCAACACCAACATCAACACCAACAGCAACAACAACAACAACAGCAACAGCAACACCACCACCACCACCATAACCATCACCAGCAGCACCATCACCATCAGCAGCAGCAGGAGCAGGAGCAGGAGCAACAGCAGCAACAGCAGCAGCAGCAGGAGCAGCAGCAGGAGCAGCAAATATACTTACAGTATCGAATCCTGCATTAGTGAAATGTGATGCGACATCTGTTGGTAATTTTTGTGCCTTAAAAAATTCAACAACTAATAAACGCTCTCTCTCTAATTCATGATCTAATAAAAAGAAGGGGGGGGAAAAAAAAAAGAAAAAAAAAAAAAGAAAGAAAGAAGATATAAATATATTAATATTTATTATTTAATTATTTATTTATTATATATATTTTGTTTATTCAGGTCTTATTGTATATTGTATAGTCATGCAGTCTGTGGGATATAACAACAGCATCATGAATTAACAATTAGTGACAGAGAAAGTAAACATAAGAAAAAGAAGAAGAGGGGAAAGAAGAAGAAAAAGAAAAGGAATAAGGAGAAGAACAATAAGAATAATAATAATAAGAAGAGGACGAAGAAGAAGAAGAAGAAGGAGAGGAACAATAAGAGAAAGAAAAAAAAGAGGAAAAAGGAGAAGAAGAGGATCGTTATAAGGTGTATACTTACCGGCATTCCATACAGCTGCAAATCCTTTAAGATGTTCAGGATAATGTTTACAAAGGAAATCAACAATAAAATGAATTGCATTTCTTGGACAAGCGTCTTCTATTTCCTGCGAGGTGCATATACACCCGAGAATATATGTATATATAGTCTTATTCATTTTCTTCTTCTTAAAGAAGAAGAAGAAGAAGGATCAAGAAGAAGGAATGCATCATCAATAAGAGGAAATATAAGAGGAAATAAACGGTTATTTTGTCTATTAGGATAAGGTGAATAAACATCTTATATGGATTTGTGTATGGATATTCTCTCTTATGCATGCAAGAGGCATCAATAGGCATACCTGCTGAAGACGAGCAAAGAGCTGAGCAACCTGAGAAACTTGCACTTTTGAACTTCTTTCTGGATCGGTTGCATTGTCGGGTCGTAAGCCTCTGCTGCCGGCGTCGGAGAGCGGCATGATGATGGTGATGAAGAAAAAGAAGAAAAAGAAGAGGGCTTGTTGTATTCAAGAGGATCAGGTAGCTTGTACGCTAAAAGAAGATGATTTCTTTCTTTTTATTCAATAAAAAAGAAGAAGATGTGTTTTAATGGTGCTGTTCCGTTGATAACCGAAAGCCGCAGCCGACACGGATGCCAGCAGCTGCACAACGGAAGGACAACAATCGTGCGGATAATAGACTTAAAAACGAAGAAAATAAAGTTGTAAATGATAAAAAAGAACTAAAAAGTCATCAACAACGTAATTAGGGGGAATGTCTCAGCAGCTTTCCTTCATTGAACAACTCAAGGCATCATCAACGTGTATGCATACACCCCGGCCAACTAGCTCAGCTCAGGCAGCGCCGTCGATCTTCTAATGTTGACGTACTTCTTCCCTTACTTATAACCGATCTCTCGTTTTTTTACAACAATATTACAAATGAAATAAATATACTCAATATAAATACCGTTATATAATACTATTAGCTACACATAAGCGCCCTGCCCACCCCTCTTGCCGCCCGTACCGAGTAGTAAGGATCAGCTGCACAAGGAGGGAAACACCTACGGTGTGAATTTCTTAAAAGTAACCTCTTAAGCCAAAAGTATTCAATTTCTTTGATATTTCTTCTTTATTCAAGAGGAAAAGGAAAAAACTAGCTATAATTAACACAAGTTCATTACCTCCCTGGGGCTTGTTCGTTATTCAGATTCTTCCTAGTAGTAGCCGCCGCAAGCAACCACATATAAGGGCTGTCATCAGCTTCTTGTGTATGCATGCAACAATTTCTCTTTTTTTCTTTATTTCTTCTATTTAAGAGGGATATGAATCAATTCGGTCTTTCTTTATATCCTCTCCTCCCTCTATACACCAGAAACGCCGTCGTCATCTTTCATTAGAAGGAAACGAAGGAAAGCCCGGAGGCTGCAGAGGTTTAAAGAAGCCTTAATTTATTTAAATAAAGTTGTTGACTTATTTTATTCAATTCTTCCTTCTTATTATAACAAAAATCCCCGTTTATTCCCTACAGATCTAAAGTATAGACGTGGGGGTTCCCCTTCTTGCCTATTGATGTTCTTAATAATTCGCGTCTTTATAAGAAGTTAAATAAATGTAAAGAATACAATTAAACAATTTATAATGAATTATCAAGATATACTCATGTCCTCCTCTTCGTAGCAGCAACAGAACAGTCTTTTTGCTGCTGCTGCTGCTGTTGCTGCTGCTGCTGCAGCTGCTGTCATTCAGCTGTTATTCTTGTGTTCTTTCTCCCCATCATCATCATGGGTAAACAGCAGCAGAAAGGAGATGATGAGGAGGCCCTTACGTGCCTCTCTTCATCAACAGCAGCAACAGCAGCAGCAGCAGCAGCAACAGCAGCAACAGCAGCAACAACAACAGCAACAGCAGCAGCAGCAGGCGAATTGCGGCGACGGCGTACTCTACAGGATCCGATCCTACAGGAAAAGGGATCGGGATCGTCTTGTGTCCCTCGTGTACGGCATAAAGACAGTAAAAGTGACGAAGAAGAAGGAGAAGAAGAAGAGGAAAATATAAATAATAAAGAAATAAAAAAAAAGGAAAAAGATTTATTTAATTATATAAATAAAGAAAAAGAAAAAGAAAAAGAAGAAAAAGAAAGAGAAGATAATAATGATGATAAAAAAGAAGAAGAAAAAACAACAACAAAAAAAGAAGAAGAAATAAATAAAGATAAAGAAAAGGAAGACAAGGAAGATAAAGACACCAATAAATGCCAACAGCAGCACCAGCAGCAGCAACAGCAGCAGCAGCAGCAGCAGCAGCAGCAAGGGACTCGCTTATTTATAGAAATAACACCAAAAATAAAGGATTTTCTTGAGGAGAATTTCTCTATAAAAGAAAGAAAAGAATTAATAAATAAAGAATCAATTGAGTTAGATGTCCTACATAAATTAGTAAGTATTAATTAATTAATTAATTAATTAATTAATTAATTAATTAATTAATTAATTAATTAATTAATTAATTAATTGATTTAATGAATTAAAAAAATAAATGTTCTTTTTTTCCCTCTTAATTTATTCTTTATTAAATATATAAATAAATAATAATTATGTACATTATTCTCTTTCTTTCTTCTTTCCTATTAATTTTTTTTCTCCTTTTTTTCTTCCTTTTCTTTTCTTTAGGTAAATAAAATAAATAATAAAAAAAAAGAAAAAAAAATAATAATTGGTGATCTTGTTGAAGGATCGCATCTTGTAGGTAAGTATATATTTTTATTTATTTATTTATTTATTTATTTATTTATTATTTATATTTATATTTATTATTTATATTTATATTTATTAATTTATATTTATACACGCATTATGTGTATATTGGGGTGTATAGGCAGGTAGCAATAATATTTTTCTTCTTTTTTTTTGTTTATTTATTTATTATATGCATTATGTTATTTTTCTTACTGAATTTTATAATTTATTTAATTAATTTATTAAATTAAATAAATTAAATAAATTAAATAAATTAAATAAATTAAATTAATTTATATTTTCCTGTATATAGGTCGTATAGAGCCACCAGCAAGAAGTTTATCTTCTTTATCCTTTAAGGAAAGATTATTATTAGAGGCAGAAGAAAGAAAACACCAAAAAGCAATGCAAAGTTTACGAGGAGGAATTCATGATAATACAGATACTTTTGCTGATCTTAATAAAAGTCTTGCGTAAACCCTAAACCCTAAACCCTAAATAAACCCTAAACCCTAAACCCTAAATAAACCCTAAACACTAATTATTCATAATAATACTTTTGCTTATCTTAATAAAACTCTAACAATAGATATCTCCCTCCCTCTCTTTCTCTTTCTTTCTTTCCCTTTCTCTCTCTCTCTCTCTCTGTCTCTATTGTCATCAATGCATGCATCAATGCATGCATGCATGCATGCATGCATGTGTGTACTGCAGGATGGGTGTTAACGCATTATTGGGTATTTTCTTAACATTTCTTGGTGGCTATTGGGCAGCTATGTACTCAGGAGTTACTTCCTTTGAGACAGTAAGGGGGGAAAAAAGAAGAAAATAAATAAAATTAATAAATAATAAATAAATAATATAAATAAATAATAAAATAAATAAGTAAAGAGGAATGAATAAATAAATAATAATGTCCCTTCACTCCCTTATTTATATAAGCTAGCTGACTATTATATGGGGCAGCAGGGGGCGCTTTCTGCTGCTGCTGCTGCTGCTGCTGCTGCTGCTGTTGCTGTTGCTGCTGTTGTTATTGTTTCTGCTGCTGACGGGTGTATGCATGCATGCATACATGGGTGTTACGTGCTGCTACTGCTACTACTGCTACTGCTGCTACTGCTGCTGTGTATGTATGTGTATGCAGCGTATAATAGTAGGATTAATATGTTCAATAGTTTGTTTATTAGTAGAAGTTTTATTATTTATTCTTCATGATGAAAGACAAAATAAAAAATATAAATATTCACGAGGTGTACGTACACCTGGAGGTGTACGTACACCTCAAGTATTCAAGATTCCATAAAAAATATTTATATTCATTTGCCTTTATATAACAATGAATAAATAAACACTTATGTATTTTAATTTGTTGCCTTCCTGCAGCAGCAGCAGCAGCAGCACCAGCTGCTGCTCCTCCTGCTGCAGCTAGTAGTAGTATACTACTAGACAAAACCTCTTTCTTTAAATTGTACAGACATTATGTCAATGCATTTAATACAAATATATATATATATATATATATATATA